>NC_136917.1:79021008-79260721 GCF_949752795.1 Hyperoodon ampullatus | reverse complement strand
CCATAAATAAACCTTTGTGCCCTTTGACCAACATCTCTCCATTTTCCCCACCCTCTTGTCCCTGGCAACCACCATTCTACTCTCTGTTTTATGAATTTGATTTTTTAAGATTCCACATGTCAGTGAGATTATGCCCTTTCTAAAGGAAGAAGCCTGTTTGTAGTAACAGGAAAACTTGCAAATGTGCTGGTATCTCTGCCCAGAGAGAAGGAAAAGGCAGGTGAGTGGAGACTAGAAATATTAAGGCAAAGGGTGACAGCCAGAGAAACATAATGTGCAGGGAAATTGGAAAGGACCACTGAGCTGGCTACAGAGGATAACAGGTTTTACCCGTTAAAATTACGACCAGTGCCTCCTCTTGTGAGTTTCATTGACCTTTTATATATTTTTCTTTCCACTAGTTTTCTTTCATCGACATAACTTCAAATCAATATGATTATTTTTCTTCTTTCACCTCACAGAGCAGACTTCCCCTTGTGGCATCATTTCCTGCTGCTGAAAAATGAAAAAACACACACACATACACACACATTTTTACATTTTTTGATTTGACAATAACATTGCTTCCAATTTCTCCAATACTGCTATCTTAGCATCTGTAAGCATTTGGCATCGTCATTTTCATAAAAAGCACACTTCACATCCTTCTAAATTATGCAGAGATTATCAAGGTATATAACAATACTACATCTGCTTTGATTCTAATACATTCCAAACTAAGAGTGTTAAATTCAAAATGTCTCTCTTCAGTAGCCCATGCCAGGTCTAGAGGAAACACTCATTGTTTTAGTTCTCTTGACTACTTCCCAGATCCCTCACAAGCAAGTGGATTTGAATGAAAAGAGAAGATGAAAGGAACACTGTTTAGCCATGGGATAATGCTGAGACAAGAGGCTGGTTTAGCAAGATATGGAAATGGGAAGTTGGCAGAAGGAATGACACCTTGAGTTGAAAATTTTCAGAATGTTTCCATGTTATAGATACACTTTTTTCAGGGCCCTGTGAGTACCTTGAATTTACAGATACTTAATATAATTTTTTCTCCCTGCCAATGGTTCTGAGGAAGACTCTTCAATGTTCTCCGCTGGTCCACTCCATAAACCATGAGCTACCTTCTACCTACGAGTACTTAAAGGACATTTTAGATTAGGAGAGAGTTCCTATAAAGCCAAGTATTGTGATTTTTTTTGTAGGTCTTTGGCTTTTTATTTTTAACATCAGATGTGTTTCTTATAAATTATTTACCTTCATCTTTTAACTTTATTTTGGGCACCTAACCCTTAAGAGAATTGTCTTAGGGATAAATAATCCTTAGAGAAAGAAATGAAGCCATCACAGAACTGGAACTGAGGATATAAGTATTTTCTGACCAGCTTTGCTACATTAACTTACAAAGTATTTCAGGACAAATCACATTGCTTTGCTAAATCTCAGCATGAATAAAACAATTGGAATTGAGCCAGATGAAAAGTAGTCCTTTTGTATTCTTGGCCTAGTCATTGCCACATACTTTAATCTCTACAGTAAAATCCTGAGTGGTATATTTAGCAAATGAAGAAACTGAGGCTGAAACAGGCTGAGTGGTATGCTTAAGTCCATTCAAGACTAAAGAGTGTAGCAAGGATTTGAAGTGAGTGCCCTCTGGCTCCACAAACCATGACACTTGTGCTAGGCTGCAGTTATCAGCCCTTAGATGGCAGAGGAGATAGCTATCTAGATTCTATCACTATACTCAGGTAAAGATTCCTGTCTCCCAAAAGAGAAGTTCAAAAACTTAAAAAAAAAAAGAAGCATTTATTGAATGCGTGTTTTGTGCCAATTGAAGGAACTATAGATAAAATGTATCTATTTCTTAAAAGAGAGAGAAAAAGGTAATACTTCATTGCCTTTGAGGAACATAAGAGCATGGAGTGCAGAAGGCAAAAGTAAATGTAAAGGTAATTATGATGCAACATGTTGAATAATTGGATATTAGAAGCACCCTTGTCACTCTACCTTATATTATGGTAATTGGCATTAAAATCACCTTGAGAAAAGAGACCTTCTCTTACTCAAATATTGCATTTTCTATAGAACCTAGTGTTTGAATGAGCATTCCTCATGTTGTTAAAGGAAAAGTCAAATTGCTGAAATAGCTGCTATGTAGTTGACTATATCAACCACACTGCAAAGATATAAAGTTAGTTAATTTTTTAAATGTTCACTCTAGATATGAAAAGTGAGCTAAAGCAAGAATCTCTGGGGGAAAAGACATATATGTGGTATACAAGCCTTGCAGAACATCCACGGCTGGACATCCAAAGCCATGGGGGCCACTTCATTTATTTTACAATTAGTAAATGGCCCAGGAGTTTCAGAGGAGGTGGAAAAGGGCCTATGAGAATATATTCAAGTAAGGTAGACAGGAGCCAGGTGAAAGGCAATTCAGGCAAAGGTCAAAAGGAAGGATATTTTGATTATAATTAACAAGAATCAATGGACTATTAAGCAGTAGAAGTAGCACTTGTGAATAAGGAAGGTAAGCATTCAAAACCTATGAGAAATTTGGAAATAACTTTCTATTGATAGCCAAAAATATTCCCTGCAAGAGAGTACTCATGTTAAGCTAAGTTGTTTAAAACAATTCATCGTTTGAGTGGAAGAGGATGAGGCTGTCAGGTCTCATTGAGAGCATCCTTGTATAGGTTATTTAGCTAGAAGTAAGTGCCTGATAGTACTACAGAAAGAGATGCTATTTCTGCAAGGGATAATAGCAATATTTTATTGAAGTGCTAGTCAAGCCATCTATATTAAAGGACTATTTTTTAAGATTTCTAATTCATCATAGGTCAATGTAAAATCCAATAAAAAATAGAAAAAGTGAAAAAGACATATAAAATATAAGCTTAACTTTCTCCTCATAATGATGAAAATTAGGTATGTGATCACACATAGATACAAGGGAGTCTTGGAAATACAATTACTGACTGGACATTCACCTCCCAGCAGTAACTCTGTTATAGAAGAGGAAGCGTGAGCTTTGGTGGACGGCCAGTTCACTGCATTGCCTCATCAAAAACTAATCAATGTCTTGGCTTCAGTCCATCTTTTGTTATAAGAGTAATGACAACAATTATCATAATGACAGAAAAAAAGTCAATATTTATTGAGAATATCCTATATACCAAGCATAAAGCTAAGGGTTTTTTAGTCATGATTTTATTTTAAATAAATAAATGAATTGGCATTTCAGTTATTAGTAAGGATTTATCAAAAGTATTTGGGTCGGGCTTCCCTGGTGGTGCAGTGGTTGAGAGTCCGCCTGCCGATGCAGGGGACATGGGTTCGTGCCCCGGCCCGGGAAGATCCCACATGCCGCAGAGCAGCTGGGCCCGTGAGCCATGGCCGCTGAGCCTGCGTGTCCAGAGCCTGTACTCCGCAACGGGAGAGGCCACAACAGTGAGAGGCCCGCGTACCACAAAAAAAAAAAAAAAAAAAAAAAAAAAAAAGTATTTGGGTCTAGTTGACTCTGAGTGAGGTAATAAAAGGAATTTCTAGACTTTTATGGCTAAAGGCTGGATTTTAGAAGAAAACTCATGAAAGAGCATGTATATATCCTCCCCTTGTTTAATTGCTTCCCACTGTGAATTTATCAATAGGGAAACAGGATTTCAAACATATGCGAAAGGTTTGTGGAGGGAGATTCTCTGGCTTGTATAGAATTGGG
This sequence comes from Hyperoodon ampullatus, assembly GCF_949752795.1. Taxonomy (NCBI): domain Eukaryota; kingdom Metazoa; phylum Chordata; class Mammalia; order Artiodactyla; family Ziphiidae; genus Hyperoodon; species Hyperoodon ampullatus. Next base: position 79,257,015 of record NC_136917.1, on the reverse strand, counting down.
GATTGATGAGAGAATGAGTTAGAGCAGTGCTATTTTTCTTTCCACTTTGGCAGGGAAATATATAAGACAATGAGAAGTCTCTCCTCATATGTTTTGACATACTTTCTCTATGATCATTTATCAACATCCCAGGCTGGATGGGGCATAAGGAAAGTTTCCATAATTAACACATCAAAAAGTCATTTGATCTGACTGGGAAAATAATGTCACATGGTTTCCAAGGGGAATTTTTAAATATCTTCCCAAACATTGCCATTTTCCCTTTCCTCCTTAAAAAAATATTTTAACTTGGAATATTCTTAATTTGACGTTACAAAAAAGAAATGTGTCTGAAATGAAATGGGAACTGGAAAAGTAGAAAATAAAATGAATGAACTTAACTTTTCCCTGTACTATCTTATCGTTCTGACCTATAGGCCCAGAGCTATATTTTAGCTGCATTGATGTGTCAACAAAAGCATTTGAGGAGGCATTCTGCTTCCGTGTTGTTGTTTCCATTTTAACAAAGAGAAAAATCCAGATAATGTACAAAATCATAACTTTTCTCTGAGTCCATCAGAGAGTAGAGGTCATAGGACACTCCACTCCAGGAACCAAATTAAATAAGGTGACATCAGGGCACTGCTGAAGTGTGATGCATTGAAGTTAAATATAGCAACAACAACAAAAAACCCCCACAAACTCAGTTTAATTATTGACCTGATTGACTTATTGACTTAGAGACAATATCAAACAATCTAATGCAAGAATAATTGGAGCCCTAAAGGAACAAGAGGGAGAAAACAAGCAGAATAAATGTTTAAAGAGATAATGGCAGAGAATTTTTATGATTTTTTATAAATTTAAACAACACTTTCCACAAGATTCTGCATTCTCACACCTAGGCATACCTAAGAGAAATCAAAAAGTATTCCCACCCACAGACAAATACCTGAATATTTATGACAGCTTTATTCACAACATCCACAAACTAGAAACAACCAAAATGTCAATTAACTGGTAAATGGATACACAAATTGTGTTATATCCATATAGTGGAATGATCCTCAGCAATAAAAAGGAGCAAACTATTGATACATGCAGCAAAATATTTGAATCTCAAAAGCATTATGCTGAGTTAAAGAAACTAGATACAAAAGCCTACATGATTCCATTCATATGACATTCTGGAAAACACAATACTATACTGTCAGTATACAGTTGGATCACTGGCTACCAGGGGCTGAGTGAGACGAGGGGGAATTGTCTACAAAGGGTTATAAGGAAACTTTTTGGGGTGATGGAAATATTCTAAATCTTACTTGTGGTGCAGAAACATGACTATTTGTCAAATCTCATTGAACTATATAATAAAAAATATGAATTTTATTATAAGTAAATGATACCTCAGTAAACCTGATTTAAATAATTTGGGAGAAATTAAGGACAGCATGGAAGTTCTAGATGGAAATATTTTGATAGAATAAGGTCTCACCAGTACAATTCTTCTCCTAAAATTGTGAGGAAGTCTTTCTGCTTAATTAAGGGAACTTCCTGGATTTCTTAGTTCACTGGTATCTTTGAAAGCAGGCAAAGCAGGATATTGGCTACTACTTCAGAGAATACAGTTTTTGAAGAGCTGTCAATGAACTAGAAATAATAAGGTGACAGACTTGTAGGAAGAACCCAGAGTGTGATAACACATCTTACCTACAATACTGTGTCTTTAAAATGGCTCTAAGACCTTTAAATTTTTTTAAATGGTCCCCTAGGAATCTTTTGAAAGACATAAACTTTCAAGTTACATGGAGTCACCTCAACTGATTATAAAGAAAATAGGAAGTTAAAGCTGAGAGGAAAGTGGATTACTTTACTTCTTAAAAACATGTTTTTGGATAAAAGTTCTTAAAAGAAGCTTTGTACCTTCTTACTCAGAATTTCACTTTATAAATCTAAAATAAGGGAAAAAATTTTAAATGCATGAGAATGTTTATAAATATTAATTTAATAGTAAAAAGTTGGAAATACCTTAAATTTTTTTAAATGTACAAACAGAAATTATAATATTATGAAAATTGTGAATAACACCAATGAATTGTGTTGCTCTCTTTAAAATCATTAAGAAGGCTGTACATTAACATGTAAATGCTTCAGATTATAGTATTGATACATATTCAGAAGAACACAGAGTTAGATGTGAAATGTGATTATGTCAAAAACAATCAAAACTACATTCATAAAAAATATGAAGGAACTTTTAAATAATGTTGGTCATTCTAGGACTGATAGTTAATGGATGTGTACTTTTCTTTACTTCACTTACTTTTGCATGGTACTAATTAATGTTAATTTTGCATGAAAAATGTTTTTTGAAAATCTTATACTTTCAGTATTTTGTCCCCAAAGTAGTCCAGAAGAGCTTAGATCATATGTTAAGTCATAGATCTGGGATGAAAGCTCTATTCTTGTCTGAGAAGCAAGGTTAGATCTCAGTGAGAAAAGATAACTGTGGTAGAGAGGGCAATTCAAAGAGAAATATCCCTCAGTTGACTTTAACTGGTAAGCTTTTGTTCTTGTTGGAGGCTGTGATACAATGCATATTAGATAACCATCAGTTATTTGAGGGTCTCTAAGAAAACCATAATGTTTAACTATTTATATTAGGTAATTGATCTAAAATAAAAGGCAAGAGATAATGAGATGATTTGTATTAAGAGTAGATAAAAGCAGTCATCATTTATATAATAGATTGAAAAAATATACCTTGATGACTAAATGCCTAAAAATGTAAAGCATGTTCATAAATATAATCCAGTGTGTAGGCAGTAGATGCTGTAGGTAATCTTACCATTCCCAGATATTTCTTGTGGCTAAAATAGGAATTAAGCAACATAACCTAGAACCTAAGCTTAAACTCTATGGTATTAAAAAATACCCTAAAGGCCAAATACTTGGTTTAATTCCACAATGAGAATGCCATAAGCTTATTACTCAAATAAGACTCTCTTGGATTATCTATGTAATCTACCAAAGTAGAGGTCTGCAAATCTGCTGTGATTGATAGTTGTGGTTAAGTTTACAACTGGCTCATAGATATTCACTGTTTTTTTTTTTTTTTAGATGTTGGGGGTAGGAGTTTATTAATTAATTTATTTTTGCTGTGTTGGGTCTTCGTTTATGTGCAAGGGCTTTCTCTAGTTGTGGCAAGCGGGGGCCACTCTTCATCGCGGTGCACAGGCCTCTCACTATCGTGGCCTCTCTTGTTGAGGAGCACAGGCTCCAGACGCGCAGGCTCAGTAGTTGTGGCTCAGGGGCCTAGTTGCTCCGCGGCATATGGGATCCTCCCAGACCAGGGCTCGAACCCGTGTCCCCTGCATTAGCAAGCAGATTCTCAACCACCAGGGAAGCCCGATATTCACTGTTTTGCTTTTTTCTCCAAGTTCCCAAGCCTTATCTGAAAGAGCATACTCTTTATTTTGTTGAATTTGCTCACTCATTCACCAAACTGTAATATGGAGTTCCTGAGAAAACTGCCATCTTCTTAGATAACCTCTCTTCTCTCAGCCACACGGAGTCAGGGCACCTGAATCATGTCGAGACATTCATTGTGGTCCATCTTGTTGAAATGGCCCTTCATTTGGCACGGGGCACATGTGAGCCAATCGCAGCTTTTCTCCATGATATTTTGAATAAGCTAACAATAGAATCCCATTTCCCTCATGTGGCAAAGGTGAGAAGATGAAAACCTTGGAGCTGCCTGTGGCTGCCCCTGTTCTGGAGGCGTGGAAAAGGTGGCTTGGATGAAGCCGACTCACAGATAAGATACAGAGAGCACTCAGAGGACCTTCCAGTCCCTGGTTTCAGTTCTCTCTCAGATCTGCTCTACCTGATCTTGCCTAGATTGATTTCTTGGGTCAATAACCTCTTTTATTTGGTCCAAGCATATTTAAATTTGATTAATGTTACCAAATATTACCCATCACATCTTAGCTTATGCAGAAATAGTCACACTTATCTATGATTAGGAGGTAATAATAATGAATGAAATAAAGGGTCAAGAATATCAACTGGACAATAAATAGGTAGAAAAACTAAATAATGTGTTCATATAGGGTAACAGTGAAAATGATAGAAAAAGTAAGAGTGTTTGAGTGAGCCTGCAGAATAATAATATCAATTGTAAAAAGAAAAACAGAAATGGTTATAGTTTATTGTGTGCCAGGTACTGAACCATGGCCTGGACATATCTGGATAAACTTTTGTAAATTATTACCTTAGTGAACTTCTTAGTAAACCTCTGAGATGGGAATCACTATTTTCATTTTACAAATGGGGAGTCTAGGAGAGGTGACTGCACTTACTTCAGACCATCTAGTAAATGCAGGCCAGAATTTGAACTAAGATCTGTCTGATTCCAAGTCTATGTTAAGCTTTGAGTACCAGACAAAGCAGATTAGCTTTGTTCTGTAGGCAGTACAGGATGACTAAATGTGTGTGTGTGCGTGCGTGTGTGTGTTTAAAGCAGGACCCACCTTTATAAAAGCTGTGTTTTTAGAAGATGAATTTTCACAGTGATGTTAAGAAGCCATTCAGGAAGCTCAAGCAATGGTCCCTGTGTGAGATGATACTTGAAAATGTTTATAAGTAAAATTACAGGTCTGTGAGTGTCAGAAAACTTCCCACTCTCTGTAAAATACAGGGTCAGATCTTGTATGTGTAGTTCACTATTCCCCAGGAAATGTATATGATAAGAACTCTGCTTGTGAAAGTGAATGTATCAGATTTCTTACCTGATCAACCATTACAGCAGCAAGATCATCCTTTACAGAAAGGATGAACACTATAATAGAACACTAAGAACGCTAATTAAAACTAACATAGAACATAGAACACTAATTAAAAGAGGCAAGGCCCCCTGAAACAGATCCAGTGATGCTATCCTACCCAGCTTGGAATCACATGTCATCGCTGAGTTGATTGAAAGTACCGCTTGTCCCTGTCCTCCCATTTGTCTAGAAAAACACTTCTTTGTGCAGACTACATCTCATTACTCCTCATTTCTTCCCCCTTGCTTGTATTTTGAAATCATCACAAGATAAGGAATTGATTAATACTTTATCATAGTCCTGGTGAAGATAACACACCTTTACTATCTGTTTGATTTTCCTCTATTTCCCCCCAAAGGAGTGTAACACGAAAACAGAGCAAAGAGGAGTTCAACTTTGAATCTTTAGCACAAGCTATGACTGAAGAAATTATGTAATTTCAACATACACTTATTAAACATCTAGCATATAGTAGGCATTGTGTTAAATTTTAGGACACATGGGGTTATCAACCTCATTGAGCTTTCAGGTTGGTAAGGGGCAAGTCCAGTTTACTAAATGGTAAATGGATTGATCAATGGATAGTTTTATGCAGTAAGTCAAGAATGCAACATTTTATTCAGATCACCTGAATTAAAGCCAGCTTAGAGCCTAAGGCATCACTAAGTTCCTCGGAGGAGTCAGTGACAGGAACAGTAGATTTTCTAATTATCATTGAAAGGTGGTTATAATCCACACTGCCCCTGTGTGACACTTCTTCATCCACAGTGAGGATTTGGTTTCACTCTGGGCTATTCATTTATCAGCAGACCATCAGATGGCTTCCCCAGTTCTGGGGATCCTGTCAGAGCTAAGGGCATCGAATGGTAATTTTTCTGTTCTCCAGCTCCAAGAAGGCACACACAAAGCCAAAATACAACCTCAAATGAATTTAAAGGCAGGAGTTTTTCCCTAGAAAAGGAAAGAGGAAGAACTCAGTGGGGGGCTGACTGTTGTAGTATTCAAAGCAACTTGATATTGACTCAACATTTGGATTAAATAGATAAATATCTTTGTTCATAGTAATGAGTTTATGACTGTTGTAGTCAAACCTTGTGTATAGAGGCAGGGATGTTTCTAGAAGTTCTTTACAGTAGGGATTTAGGGATGGCAATCTGGTTTTGAATGGAATAAAAGGGTATTATTTCAATAAAATTTGTTTAACACTTCCTATAAGTTTTTGAAAAAAATATTGTTCTTCATATTAAGCAATGGTAGGACAGGTCTCGAGCTTGGGAGGTTACTTTGTACCGTAATGGGGCCAGTGCCGCAGCCCACGATGATTTCTTCCACCAGCCACTCCTTGGTCCTCTCACTTAGTGACATTATTGGCTATTTTAGAATGTCTGACAAAGTCTGGGTTCATCCAAGTTTAACACAACTGATTTCTGGTCTGTAGCTTTACTTTTCAGTCAGTTTTCAATGATTTTATCTACCGGACATCAAACAAACATTCTAACTGAAATTTTCACAGAAATAACAGAACTGGACAATTGTGACATTAGGTAATCATAGCCCAAGGCTACATTGTTACATCGAGAATAAGCAACTATATTAAAACCAAATATGCAATTTAATCATTGTAAAAATCAAAGCAAGTCATGGCAACTATTTCAGAACTTATCTAGAAATCTATTAGTGGGAATTGTAAATATTGAAATATGGCATTTTATAGGTATAAATGAATTTTAGCAAATTAATTTGGCATCCCTACAATAAACTCTGTACACTTTGAAAATATTGCTCCTAAAATTATGAAGGAATAACTTGTCATTTAGGCAATGAAAAGAGCTAATTTTACTGAGTGTGTACTGCAGACAAATTTTTAATGATAGCTCATATTTACTGAGTTCTTACCATGTGCCCAGCACTATAGACTAGCATTTCATATATTTTCTCATTATCCAATATTTTGATAAGAAAATTGAAATACAGATAGCTTAAGCAACTTGACCAGGGTAATATATAAGAACTGAAGCCATAATTTAAACTTGGTCAGTCTGATTCCAGAATATTGGCTTATAACCTTTATCCTAAATGGAGAAAGAAACAATGTGTTTTTTTCAGAATGACGTGTTAATCAAATTGCGTTTAACAAAGAAACTCATAATCATATTATCATTTTGCCTGTATTTTTCAGCTTTAGCCATTGGGAGCTCTTTCAGTAGGGTCCTGTGTGATCACCCCAACTTTGACACACTCTCCTTTCTGTGATTTTGTTTTGAGTGCTTCCTTACTGTCTGGCATTATAAGGTGCCCCAGGTTCATGTCAGGTTCATCTCCTGCCCCAGTGTTAAAATCATCCCTTTCTTCTAGGAGCCCTGGTTCTTTTATTGTAGAGTGGTATTAAAACCAAGATCTGGGTAGTAGCTGTGACAGGTGTCATTGCCATAGCCCTTCTCAGCAGAAAAAGCAAGAAATATCTGTGTGTATACTAACCCATGTATACTGACATATCTATACATATTTCTATATGTATCTGTATTAAGCTAAACACAAGTTCATACTGTTTCCAACTCTGATTCAGAAGTTCTAGCCTTCTTCCCTTGTTTGTTTGTAACCTCCTGCTCCAACAGTGAGAAACCTCGCCCCCACCATCAGCTATCCACTTACTTAATTGCTTAATTCCAGTATATATGTATAGTGTTTTGATATCACAGTATTTATTCCATCCTAGTATCCTCTGGCCTCCTAAATGATTTTTTTTAATTGCACACATTAGGATTCTCTCTTTGTGAAAATACATAAAACTTTACAGCACAAATTCATAGTGTCAGGTATCCACCACTACAGTATTATGCAGAATATTTTCATAAATTAATGAGGAGAACAGACAAATCTTTAGCATAGATGAATTTCAAATAATTATGTAGATAGTACACCCTGAAGGAGATAGAGCATAACTTCCTATTCCTTGAGTGTGGGCTGTACCTAGTGATTTCCTCCTCAAGAGTACAGTATGGAAAGTGGGAGGAGGAGGAGAGTAACTTTACAGTGGAGTCACCTGACAAACACTACCTTAGCCAGGTGATCAATATCAGCATCAACAGTAAAAAATCACATTGATGGCCTGTACCTTTGTCATGATGTGATGGGAATGGCCCTTTATCTCTGTGGCCTTTCTCCCCAAAACCCATAACCCCAGTCTAATCATGAGAAAAACATCAGATAATACCCAGTTGAGGGATATTTCGAAAAATATGTAATTAGTACTTCTCAAAATTGACAAGGTCCTTGAAAACAAGGCAAATCTGAGAAATTGTTACAGTTTAGAGGAGGTTAAGGAGACAGGATGACCAAGTGCTATCTGGTATCCCGGATAAAGGACATTAGGTAAAAGGAAGAAAATACGAATGAAGTATGGAGTTTAGTTAATAATAATAATAATAATATATATTAGCTCATTAATTTTGATCAATGCACTGTACTTATGTAAGATGCTAACTATAGGGGAAAACAGGAGGGTAGTATTTGAGAACTCTACTTTCTTCAACTTTTCTGCAAATCTAAAACTATTCTAATATAAAAAGTGTATTTTAAAAAAGGAACATAAAAATGAAGAACAACATTTAAAGAAGCATAACTCTAGCACAGATTAACTTCTTACAAATGAAATAATTATGAATCAAAGTGGTGATGAGAAATTTCTTGGAAAGAGTAACTCTTTAAGATTCTAACTTAGAATTTGAGGAAAAATAGACATGAGCAAATTGGTGGCAAGAAGTTTTTCCACATTGGAGATGAGTTTTGAGAAATGAATTGGATGAAATTTTTAAAATTCGCTAATAGTCAACATATATGAAAAAGACATCAAATGTAATGACCATCTCTATTTTCAGGACTATACAAATATTTGAAGTGTGTAATTGGTAAATAAGATTTAGACAAATCTAAGCTTCACAGGTTTCTGGAAAAAGATGATAGTGCTTTTCAGAGAAGATGTTAATGGATCAGCTGAACTCTGTTGGTACACTATAGTAATTTCCTTGAAAAGGCCGAGCATTGTGAGATTAGTTAAGGTGATTTTACTTCTCATTTTCTGGAGACTTCACTGAGTTCTAAGTAGAAAACTTATTCAAAGGTGCTAGCTTTTACATACATTTAAAAACAAAGCCTCTTATAAAAACCCAAAGAATTTTTTCCCTTCTGGTAGTCACTATGATTCATATTCCTTTCTTCATCAATAGATGAACTCATGGGATATTTTATTTTCCTTCTTCATTAGGCAGAGATTGTCTGAAGTATTTCTGCTGGCAGACAATGAGAATTTCGTGGTGCCTCTTAAACTTGGATTTGCATCCTACAGATAAGCAATTGGTCTTACACATTTCAACTGAGCAACCTTCTCCCCATTAATTACAATTTTACTATGAATTTCCTCTGAGTGAAAAAGGAGGGGCATAAGAAGTACTAAGTTGACACATACGCCTTTTTGAAAGTTTCTCTTTTCACGACTGTTCAAAGTCCCAACTTTATGACACTTGTGATTCTAAAAGAATCAACGCAAAGTGACAGTCATCCTTTTCATAAGAAAACTAAAAATAGAACTATCATATGACCCAGCAATCCCACTACTGGGCATATACCCTGAGAAAACCATAATGCAAAAAGAGACGTGTACCACAATGTTCATTGCAGCTCTATTTACAATAGCCAGGACATGGAAGCAACCTAAATGTCCATCAACAGATGAATGGATAAAGAAGAGGTGGCACATGTATGCAATGGAATATTACTCAGCCATAAAAAGAAACGAAATTGAATTATTTGTAGTGAGGTGGATGAACCTAGAGTCTGTCATACAGAGTGAAGTTAAGTCAGAAAGAGAAAAATAAATACCATATGCTAATGCATATATATGGAATCTAAAAAAATGGTAGTGATGAACCTAGTGGCAGGGCAGGAATAAAGTCACAGACATAGAGAATGGACTTGAGGACACAGGGATGGGGAAGGGTTAGCTGGGACGAAGTGAGAGTAGCATTGACATATATACACTACCAAATGTAAGATAGCTAGCTAGTGAGAAGCAGCCACATAGCACAGGGAGATCAGCTTGGTGCTTTGTGACCACCTATAGGGGTGGGATAGGGAGGGTGGGAGGGAGACGCAAGAGGGAGGGGATATGGGGATATATGTATGCATATAGCTGATTCACTTTGTTGTACAACAGAAACTAACACAGCATTGTGAAGCAATTATACTCCAATAAAGATGTATTAAAAAATAATGAGGGTTTGCTAACTTTTGGGAAAAGTCCTACAATGTATGAAAATATTAAATTCCAACAAGGGGTCACATCCTACCTCCAGTTGATTATAAGACAGGCAGAGCTTATTCTGGATGGAGAGGATTTTGGCAGCTACTGCAGCCAAACCCTTAAAATGGCCACTAAACTTCCATCTCCTAGTTACTAATTTTTACACAGATTTTTGCTTAAATATAGCATCATGAATGCACAGCTGCAGAGGATGTACAAAACAGCCAAAATTGTACACATTGCAATCTGTGAGGGATTTTTTTTTCCTTTCTTTTTATGTCTGGGGTGTTGTTTCAAACAATCATGTGGATGCTGTCTTTGGCAACCAGCCATGTTTCTCACACATTCATAAAGCAATTGGAATGGCAGTACCTGGCCACTGTTCACAGAGAGGCAGATAATATGAAACAGCTGCTCTTCTGCTGAAATCGTTATCGAGTGTCAGGCTGAGATATGAGTGGGCAATGGTCTGAGGATCATCAACGAATAATGACAAAGTGGGTTTTCAAAGAAGTGATCGGAGCTTCCTCTTGCACGTTTGCACAGGAGCTGCCTCTGGGGAGCTCAGGAAGAACCTTACATGTCAACTGGGGTTGCTGTCACATTGACTTTGGCACAAAATAGAACAGCCGTATCCTTGTTAAGCAGGATATTCTACAGTGACTTTGGGGAGTTTATGGTTCCTAAGGAGTATAGTTTATAGGATATGTATGACTGGAAACAGAGAAATCAGAATTTCCAAAGATTCATGGACCTGTGTAGTAAATAAATACTCACTTTCCTGAAGATAAAAATTATTAACTAACTACTTGGTAGCAGTTTGTATGTGTGTATGTGCATGCATGTGTGTATGTGTGACACATACCAATCTATCTTCTATCTGTGGCACATTTAGCAAATAATTCAGTAAATATTCATTATACACCATCTCTATATATATTAGGCAGTGAACTAGAAAAGGAGCTACAAAAAGAATGAAGCATGGCCATGCCTGCCCATATGGAATGTATTTTAATGAGGGAGACAGAGTTTCACATAGCAATGTGAAAAAGTTAATAAGAGAAGTATGAACATAGTTTATTCTTCCTTTTAAACTCCCGGAGTACCCACATGGCTCAGGAGATAGAAGAATGAAATAGCTTCAGAGAAAATAGTACTTCAGTTGTTTCTTAAAGGATCAGTAGGTCCCCAAGTTGAGCAGTTTGAGTAGAAGGAGAAGTGTGGTAGAAGATTTGGGGAGAGTGCTTCGAGGTCAGTAACATTACCTGCAAAGGAGGGGACAAAACCACAAAGAATGTTATTTGAGAATAGTAGGTTTGGAGCAAAAAGTGAGTGTGAAGCAGAAAGAAGCTGAGATTTGAGAGGGGGATTGCCAACAGATTTTGAGTATTTGTACTGAGAGGTTTGGATTTAACTACTGTCAGCCAGCCTGGCCCTGTGTGTTCCTATGTAAATAATTCCCCAAATAAGCTCTGTTGAAAACAAAAAAGTTTTAGTGGAGAATGCATTAGTAGAACTGTGATGTATGTCCCCATCTTAGAGATTCACAATGCATATTAGGAAATAAAAACCTAGAAGGAGACTTACAATAAATAAAGCAGTTTATCTAGGCAAGAGGAGCCAATCAAAAGATTTAAAGGAAGGAAGCATGCTAATAAGGTTTATTTTTAGGAGCGAATTCTACCAGAATTGTGGAAAATGAACTAAAGTCAGGAAGCCTGGGAGAAGGGAGCAATATTAATGAGTCCATAGGACAGTGATGAGACTCTGGGAAGAAGAAGTGACAATAGGGATGGAAAGCGTTGGAAATATTTCTCAGGAAATATAGGATCTGCTCAATGAGAATGAAGGTGGATGTAGATACAATACCATGTTTTCCACTGGACCACAATAAGTTTGTAGAAGTAGTGTATTGCCTGATTGATTGTGGTAAAATGAGCTATCAAATTGAATATCTCTCTGTTTCACACTGGGCTTGACATTTTAAAAATCTTATCTCATTTTTTCTTCAACAACAACCCCAGAGATTCTATGATGATAGCATTGGGATCTAGAACACACATTGGAGAAGAACTTGCCATTAAAATGGGCGGTGCAGACGGTGGCCCCTACCCTGCTTTGGGTAAGAGAGTCTTTTAACCCTTATGTGGCCATGCTTTAAAGACTAGAAAGTTTACTAATAGCAATGGGGAAAGATAGATGTTAGAAAATACAGTTTGTAGTCAAATGTTTGCAGTGCTGCCCTATTTTCAAAAAGGCCATTCAGCTAGTAGACTCAGTTCTTCACAACTTTTCCAAAACTCAGGATGAAGAATGGAGTCTTTTTAACAGCCAAACCCGATGACATAAAGGTCTTGTGCAAGTGTTTGTGCATCTAACTTAATGGACAATATTTTGGATTTTCACCAGGCCCCTAATTTCATTCATTTCAGACCTCATCATTAAGTAAGTTGTAATCTAGTTCCTCAGACTTTGGTGATGGAATGCACAGTCAGAGATGAGCAGTAAAGTGCAGCTACCAGAGCTCGCACAGGGAGAGAATAAAGTAATAAACACAGAGGGAGGGTGAGGCCGCCTGGGGATACGTAGGAGAAAGGATAACCATTTCTGGAAGAAAAAAATATTTGAAGAAAAGAGCACATGCTAAGTAGCAAATTTAGGAAGGGCAGAAACAAATAGCATGGTAAGAGTGAAGTGTCAAGGGCACTCTTTTATGTGTCTGTTTATTTCATGAAATGTATTAGGTGCCTTCAAGGTGCCAGCCTCTGTGCTTATGTCTGGGTGAACTGAAATATACGAGACATAAAACATGTAGGTGAAAATGCTGATCTGATATTCCCTACTGAGCCTCTGCTGTAAGGACTTAAAAGGTAGCCTTTCCTTCTCACCAAGGAATTCTCTCCAACACCACACTTGAGGGGCTGCTGAAAAGAGAGTGAGGATCCCAGTGTATTGTATCTGAGTGTTGCCACAACTGCAGAGCATAACGGGGATCAGATTGCCCTATAGTTTAGGATATGCTGGAGCATAGAATCATTCTTGTTGGATGTTTGCCATAGTGTGCAGTGATTGTTGGTGATTTCTGATAGCACAGACATTTTTAAAAATTTGTATTTATTTTTAAAAAGTTTATTTTATATTGGAGTATAGTTGATTAACAATATTGTGTTAGTTTCAGGTGTACAGCAAAGTGATTCAGTTATACATATATCCATTCTTTAAAAAAAATTTTCCCATTTAGGTTATTACAGAGTATTGAACAGAGTTCCCTGTGCTATACAATAGTTCTTTGTTGGTTATCTATTTTAAATACAGCTGTGTGTACATGTCAATCCCAAACCCCCAGTCTATCCCTCCCCTACACCCTTCCCCCCTGGTAACCATAAGTTCGTTCTCTAAGTCCATGAGTCTGTTTCTGTTTTGTAAATAAGTTCATTCGTATCATTTTTTAAGATTGTGCATATAAGTGGAATCATATGGTACTGTCTGTCTTTCTCTGTCTGACTTACTACACTTAATATGATAATCTCCAGGTCCATTCATGTTGCTGCAAATGGCATTATATTATTCTTTTTTATGACTGAGTAATATTCCATTGTATATATGTACCACATCTGCTTTATCCATTCATCTGTTGATGGACATTTAGGTTGCTTCCATGTTTTGGCTATTGTAAACAGCACTGCATTGAACATTGGAGTGCGTGTATCTTTTTGAACTATGTTTTTCTCCAGATATATGCCCAGGAATGGGATTGCTATATCATATGGTAGCTCTATTTTTAGTTTTTTAAGGAACCGCCTTACTGTTCTCCATAGTGGCTGTACCAATTTACATTCCCATCAACAGCATAGGAGGGTTCCCTTTTCTCAACAGCCTCACCAGCATTTATTGTTTGTAGATTTTTTGATGATGGCCATTCTAACTGGCGTGAGGTGATACCTCATTGTAGTTTTGATTTGCATTTCTCTAATAATTAGCGATGCTGAACATCTTTTCATGTGCCTCTTGATCATCTGTATGTCTTCTTTGGAGAAATGTCTATTTAGGTCTTCTGCCCATTTTTTATTGGGTTGTTTCTTAGATATTGAGCCACATAAGTTATTTGTAAATTTTGGAGATTAATCCCTTGGTGCTCTCATCGTTTGCAAATATTTTCTCCCATTCTGTGAGTTGGATTTTTGTTTATGGCTTCCTTTGCTGTGCAAAAGCTTTTTAAGTTTAATTAGGTCCCATTTGTTTATTTTTGGTTTTATTTCCACTACTCTAGGAGACGGATTGGAAAAGATACTGCTGTGATTTGTGTCAAAGAGTGTTCTGCCTGTGTTTTCCTCTAAGAGCTTTATAGTATCTGGTCTTATATTTAGGTCTTTAATCCATTTTGAGTTTATTTAACACCTTAATGTACTGACTCCTGTTAGCCTGGAATCACTCGCATTCCCTCTGCGTTTTGGAGCAATATTTCCTGGAATCCACTTCTTTGTAAGACTAACTACCAAAAGATATGGAAAGTGGAAGTGAATGGTCATTAACCTTAGGACGTGCTTATAGCCAGGTGAATGTAGACAGAGAGGAGACTACTAGAGGTTTCCTAGAGAGATTCTCTTATTTCTTCCTGATACATTGCTAAACAAATAACACTCTAAAGTGTATTAGTTAAAGATAATTGTCTAAAGATGCAGTTAACTATAAAGAGTTGCTTATTATAAAACAGCTGCACAGGGCTTCCCTGGTGGCGCAGTGGTTGAGAGTCCGCCTGCTGATGCAGGGGACACGGGTTCGTGCCCCGGTCCGGGAGGATCCCACATGCCGTGGAGTGGCTGGGCCATGAGCCGTGGCCACTGGGCCTGCGCGTCCGGAGCCTGTGCTCCACAACGGGAGAGGCCACAGCAGTGAGAGGCCCGCATATCGCAAAAAAAAAAAAAAAACAGCTGCACAGACAGTAAAACTATATTCTGGTAATTGAATTCAGGACATCACTTCTGTGCTACGATTAACACAGAGATGAAACATTCAACGAATTTATAACAGCATTATAGACAATGTTTCTTTCTCAGGTTCCAACAGAGAGCTAGAGAAGAAGATGAGCTCCTCAATCAAGAATACCCTTAGTTTTTGCTTTCTTTGATATCAGGTCAATAATTCCAATTTTGACAGAAATTAAGACATTTCACCCAAGGACAAGGAGTCTTTCCATGCTCACAATATAATGAAAAAACTGATTGTCGTTTAAGCGACCATTCACACAGCCTCAGTTGATCATCCTAAAGACTAGGAAGGTATAAGCCAGGTGTTTTTGTAGATGGTAGAGGCAGGGGGAGAAGAATGAAAGTTAGCAGATGAGAAGCACCAAAGACAAACTGACTCCCTTCTTAATATTTCAGAGAGGGCTGGCCTAAACACAGTCATGATAGCATGGTCACCATGCAAAAAGACTGACCATTTTCTACCACATCTATGCAGACACCATTAACTGACCTAAATACACTCACCTCCAAGAGGAATGAAGTAATTCTATTCATGATGAGAAATATTGAAGGATTTATAATCACAAAATTTGAAAAACAGAAGCATTTTAATATGGGTGTCTGAAAGAAAATCATAGAATAGGTTTTTCACCCAATGTGACTGTTTTCCTTGGGGTCATAGCTTTATGGTCTTTGAACTGATTAGATTAATGCTGATCTTCACGGTAATCTTACTTTAAAATGTCAAACTAGGATCAAGAGGCTAACTGTCTCGTTTGAGAGACTCATTCATGGTAACATTTTATAGCATAAAGATGAAACAGCTAACAAGTCACTAATGGCAAGCTATGTGTATTTAAAAGACATGCCAAAACACGAAACTGGATTTTTTTTAATGGCAAAGAAATAAGAAAAACTTTCATACCTGGGTCATTTCCTCTGCATGAAAAGAACCCTTCTGTAGGACCTTGCCAGAGAAAACACATTTTTATTCACATGCAGAAAAGGGTTCTGTGGCCATGGAGCTGAATCAGAATTCTGAGTAATTCCAAAACACAATTTTTTTTTCTCTGCCTTTCCATTTTCTACTCCATCTATGAATCCATTTATGTTGAAGCTGAAGAAAGATTTGAAATCATTCCCCAAATCCTTAAATGCCTCCATCTGAATTGACATCAGTGAAAGACATAGTACTTGATAGTACCTGATGTGAATATTGTCCAGCCAGGAGTCCTGGGTTTCCTTTGGTCACACTAGACAAAGGAAAGTTGGTCCAGGCCCTTCTCTTCCCAACCACTAACACATAATGCATGTTTTAATACCCTGAGACATAAACCTCACCTCCCTCTCTCCACGATGTAAGTCCTTGGCTCCTTCTTTCAAGGATGAATCCTGAAGGATTTCAGGAGCTAATTGTCACAGCATTTACAAGTCTAATCACAATGATAAAGAGGGAGTGTTTGGCCTTTACAGTTTTCTAAAGTGCATATACTGAAAGCATGAAATATTGTTTCACGAATGCCAAAGAGCAGACGCTTGTTCTTTATACTTGATTCAAATGAGGTCTTTTGAGATCTAATGCTTATTTTGAAAGATTAATGCAGGCTATAATCAATACAGTCAAACTTCAGCACTTTAGTGTATTTAATACTGAAAGTCCAGGAGAGAAAAAGAATAACTGGACATTTAAAAATACAGAGTAGGTAATAATGCTTTTTGACAGTCATGGTGCTGATCACCAACTAAAATGGCTTGATAAAAATAGACCATTTCGGGCTTCCCTGGTGGCGCAGTGGTTGAGAGTCCGCCTGCCGATGCAGGGGACATGGGTTTGTGCCCCGGTCCAGGAAGGTCCCACATGCCGCGGAGCGGCTGGGCCCGTGAGTCATGGCCGCTGAGCCTGCGCTTCCGGAGCCTGTGCTCCGCAATGGGAGAGGCCACGACAGTGAGAGGCCCACGTACTGCAAAAAAAAAAAAAAAAAAAAAAAAAAATAGACCATTTCACTTGAAGTTTCAGATAATTCTCAGTTCCTATGAGAAATATTGGCACAAGGTATACCCCCTTCCTGTCTCCACTGATATGGGTAGCCGATGTATTTACAGTTACCTATAAAGTATAATTCCATGCACATATCTTATGTTTTTATTGGTGTGTTTTGCTGTCTCTATGATCACCATCAACCTTTCAGTCTGCAGTAAAAACAGGCTACAATACAGAGGTGGACAATGATCAGGAAACAGTAACAGACAAGTTGTAAATATATCAAACTTCAAACTTTTGAACAAAATGTTTATTAATTTAGAAATCCCATTTCCCCAACATGCTACACAGAGACTGGTTGCATTAGGCCTGAGAGATCTCCAAATACATGTCACACCTAAGAAAACTTTTAAGTACATCTTGAGTTTGTGGAAAGTCTTCAAGAAAGCAGGGACAGCAGTGCAGGTCAGAGGAAGTGTTGCCCTTTGGAGTCTGGCATCCCAGCTTTGAATCCTACCGTGATCCAAGTATGTATGTGATCTTGGGCAAGTTGTTTTTCTTCAGTGAGCATCTGTGTCCACATCTGTAAAATGAGAATACTTACTAACACCTAACTTTTGATGACAGTTTGTGAGCATTTAGATAGGTGAAGAATAAAAAGCACCTGGCTTAATAAATGGTAGTTGATTGAAGTATTATAATTTTTTCTATGAAAATAGCTTCTATGTTTTAAGGAGAAAAATCTATTCTCTCCCTACCCTCATCCATTCATTTCCCCCTGCCTCTGAGAAAAAAAGTTATCTTATTAGAGGCAAAACCAGTAGATCTCACAGGAATGGGTAGATTTATGCTTACTCCTGTGCTCTGTGTTAACGTCTGTCTCTTATTTAGGACCCTAGATGGTCATCCTCTACAGAAAGGGAAATTCTCAATGATAAATAAATAAGTCTAGTCCTCCACTGAGAGCAGCAAATTCCCTGCTTGAAAGATTACCTTGGCTTCTAACAAAAATATGCATGCTGCTAGTTTCTTTCCATAGCACTCCCCCTACCCGAGAGAATATTTATCATCTTTAAAACAAAACTGCTGTGAGTTGCTGGGTCCGTCCTACCACTGAGCCTTGGAGAACACTCCAGAACCACTTGCAGTTGCAGGGGTACACCACAGGCTTTTAATTAACATTTTTTAAGGCCATGAGCCACAAGCCAGATCTGATTGATATCAAGAAGTCTAAACAATTCCACACCAATATGCCCACACTTCTGTTTCAATAATCACACAAGGTTCTCCTCATCTTAGCAATAATGGGGTTTTGTGAGGCTCTCTGCCCCAGACCATTCTTGTGCCACATGTCATAGGTCACCTAATGATATTTCATCATTCAATTTTTAATAGAAAAATTGCAGAATGTAATTCAAATATATTTTCCTGGACAGTTCCAAAGCACTTCTCTCTTAGCTAGGCTGCCAGATAGAAGAATAACTTCAGAAAATTGCTCTCTTTCTCTCCACTTTTTTAAAAAGTTAAAACCTTTTGGGGTTTATTTCCACTTTTATGTATGTTCAGTATTTTAAATGTTGATTGGATATAAGCTTTAAAATATTCTGCAAATCATTTATCAGCTCAATAACTGTACGAAATCTGAAATGCTCTAACACTTTGTGATTCTATGTATCCCAAGCTTAACTACTGGATTACTTTTATTGAGAGAAGTTGTACATGTTTAGACTTGGTGTGGGTCTGCTACCCTGATCCAATGAGACCCTTCCAATTGGAAAGTCATTGGAGTTTTGACATGACTGACACAAGTTTTTAATAAGGCATCCTGTAAGGAGTATTAATATTTAAAATATCTCTGATTTCTAAGTGCAAGAACTTCCATCTATGGCAATTAGCTGGGAATGATTGCATATATATTGGAATTACCCTGAATTGCAGAATAACTACAAAGGCCAATTTCAATTGGTTTACAAATTTTCCTATTAATGTAAGTACAGAGGTTAAAAATGGTATGACATATTTGTTTTTTAATGTTTTCAGCTGACCATAAAACATTAATAATTTCTAGTGAAAAGTCTTTCAGTGTGCTATATAACCAAGCAAATAAATAGCCTTGGGATCTTGGGAGTTGACTTAAACCATCATTATGTTTTAAGTAAAACCTACTTTTGCTATTGTCTTTAAAATTAAACAATGACTCCTTCATATTTTACCAAAGGTAAATGTTTTTAAATTCTTAATTTTTCCCAATTAGCTTTAAAACACTTCAGTCACTATAAAAATCTTACTGACACCTTAACCATAAAATATATATTTTCTAAAATGATTTCTTCCTGATAAATTGATAGAACATTTAAAACTTAATGTTCCATCTAGTTTCAACAAATGAAATGAAATGTATGGAGAAGCAGAAAAAAGCTACATATTGAAATTTCCAGAAGGGAAAAACGTACATCATTTTCTTCTGACTCAATAGATGCAGAACTCAGCCAGTGACTTAAGAAAATAATACTTTATCAGAGTGGGTGTGGAAGAGCATTTGTAGCTTGTTGGGTTTAGAGTCAGGAGGTCATACACATCTGCTCCCAAAATGACTAACATACCTCATTTTAAAAAGCGTGCATGCCTAGTGCTAATAAATAAATCAATTCACAAGAAAACGCCAGAAGAGGGGACGAGAGTCTGGCAATTCACAACGTTTTCGGAACGTCTTTGCCAGGTAAACTGTTGCTATGGCCAGGCTTCTAAGAGTGGCCGCCATGAGAAGGGAACAGAGCTTTTCAGGCATTTCTCATCCTCAGTTCTTCTCAGTTTAAGGCAGCGAGTGAAATTCAGCAGAAAACTGCATTGACTGAATTTAGGATGCATACACACTTGGTCTTTTTGGTTAACTTAATTGTGCTAATCATCAAAGTAAGGAAGATTAAATAAGAATAATGCAAGATTTCTTTTAAAAAAATCCTCAAAAACAAAGCTTTAGTATAAACCTCATTAACATTCTTTACTCGTTCTTTATTCTTTATACTGAAAGTCAAGAAGGTACGATTTTCTCATAAAGTTAATTTAGAAAAAATCACATACAAACCCCCTCCCCCAAAATTACAATTGAAATTGAATTGCTAAATAGTTAAGGATTTCTCTATCACAGATTCTCTAAATCTATATCCAGAATTTGGCAGGATGCAGCATGTAAACTATAAGTTACCTGTGTCTGAATTCTTGGCCTGAAGTTATTTAATGGAAAGTTGCTTGACCTTTTTTCAGTCTGGTTGTTGAAATTTCAAATGTAAAGATTAGCTCACTTTGTTATCCTGAGAAATATCATTGGATATGTAAAGACTAATTAGTGGAGAGAAAACAAAGCAAGTAATGTTTAAAATGGCCTATAGAAAGAAAGTATCAAAAACAACCGAGGGCTTCCCTGGTGGCGCAGTGGTTGAGAGTCCGCCTGCCGATGCAGGGGACACGGTTCGTGCCCCGGTCCGGGAAGATTCCCACATGCCGTGGAGCTGCTGGGCCCGTGGGCCATGGCCGCTGAGCTTGCACGTCCGGAGCCTGTGCTCCGCAACGGGAGAGGCCACAACAGTGAGAGGCCCGCGTATTGCAAAAAACAAAACAAAAAAAAACAACCGAGTTCTTGCCAGAGAAGTATTTGGCAAATTAAAGAATTCCTGTATCTTAAGTGTACCTTAAGCTAAATTTTAGTAGTAATTTGTTGGGTAAATATTCACTTTATCATGTTTTATGTAAATTTACTCCACTATCTTTTTTCATATTATCTACTTTGCAATATCTACTATCGCCCATATTCTCAGCTCTACATATCAGAATACAGGATGTTAACTACAAATTAAAAGTCAGAAGATAGACATATTGAGAATTAAAATGAAGTTATGTGAAGTGTCAGAGTATTTTCTTCAAAATGATCATACATTTTGGATATTTATAAGAACACTGATTTGAAATGCTTATTTCTGTTGTTTTCAAAGGAAAATCAGCAGTTAGCTGATATTGGATCAGAAAATGGAAAATGGTTTCTGTGATTATCTTTTTTCGGTACGCGGGCCTCTCACTGTTGTGGCCTCTCCCGTTGCGGAGCACAGGCTCTGGACACTCAGGCTCAGCGGCCATGGCCCATGGGCCCAGCCGCTCCGCGGCATGTGGGATCTTCCCGGACCGGCGCACGAACCCGCGTCCCCTGCATCGGCAGGCGGACTCTCAACCACTGCGCCACCAGGGAAGCCCTGTGATTATCTTTTTAGATATATGTGTGTGTGTGTATGTGTATACATATAAGTATATATATATAGACATAAATAAAGCATGTTGGTCCTGATGGAGGATATTTATTCTCTAAGCTTCACATCTGTTATGTGATCAGAGTTACCATTAGTGAAGCGAGGATTGACCATGGAGCTGTGTTTGCCATCTTGGAATGCAGTAGTTCAGGCATGAAACTAATTCTCGGTGATGGCCATGTTAACAGAGAAGGGCACTGAAGAACCATAAGGTTCACAACAACAACAACAAAAATTCAAAATAATTATAGAGGCTCTCCCCACAAATATCTGACTTCAGATCTCTAGGACTAACTTATTAAGAAAGGCCTACTCTGATTCTCAGTTTCACAAAAACACTATGAAAATTTACTTTTCTTAACTAATTTTAACAGAAATAAATCCAGTATTTGATATATTTTTTTTTCTTTTTTCTTTTTTTTTTTTTAAGATGTTGGGGGTAGGAGTTTTTATTAATTAATTTATTTATTTTTGCTGTGTTGCATCTTCGTTTCTGTGCGAGGGCTTTCTCTAGTTGTGGCAAGCAGGGGCCACTCTTCATCACGGTGCGCGGGCCTCTCACTATCGCGGCCTCTTGTTGCGGAGCACAGGCTCCAGACGCGCAGGCTCAGTAGTCGTGGCTCACGGGCCTAGTTGCTCCGCGGCATGTGGGATCCTCCCAGACCAGGGCTCGAACCCGTGTCCCCTGCATTAGCAGGCAGATTCTCAACCACTGCGCCACCAGGGAAGCCCCCAGTATTTGATATATTTTTGTGTGACAAAGATCATTGCTGATTGAATAATGATCATATTGTAAGGTGGGTTTGAATTCCCTAGGATGACATTATGAATGTGTTCGTATCCAGACAGCTCTTTCCACTGAGAAGACTGGACGAAAATAGGGAGGACTAGGTGCTGATCTTCTCAGCTGGTTCATTAATCTAGTCATGCTCCAAACCAATGCATGGATATGAGGAGGACTAGAGGTCATCAAACACTGATGATTGATCAAAATTAGTAAAGTGAAAGATCTCAAACTAAAAGAAACTTGAGTGTGTATATGTATAGATGATAAATAGATGGATAGAGATATAGTTGGTCTATTTTTTTCTTTGTTTCATTTTCACTGAACTTGGGGGAATGATGTCCCCTAAAATTCCATTTCCCAGTTACCGGCATACCTAACAGAGCTCTGAAACATATTTATTGGATTTTTAAATTAAACTGAGAGGTATTCCTTATTACATAAAAACTCCTGCATTTAATGCCCTTTACAAATTTACTGAAAGATAAAATGCTTAATAATCATGGAAAATGTGTGTGTGGGGGGGTATGAGTGTTTATATATATGCATAATAGAATAATGATATAAAATTCACAATAGTGCTTACTTCTGGAGAGAGGCTGTTAAGTGACTGAACTAATTCCATACTAGTTGGTAAGTCGCTGCTACTCTAGCTCCTGGGAGTATCCTCTCTCCCCAGCCTCCCTACATCCCTCATCGGTATCTCCCCTGCCCAACTCTCTTCAACATCCAGGCACCAAAGTGTTGCCCACTTTCGCATAGCAAGGGGTCTCCAAAGCCAACTCCAGAAGTTTGGCAAGCATCAGTTCTCTTTGTCTGTCTCTCTGTTTTCCTGTTGTTAGGTAATCTGTTTATTATTTGCTATTGTTTTATTTCTTGGGTTGAGTTATGGACTTATGGGTGTTGATTATATAATGAATTAAACATACATCAACTAAAAGAAGGGGAAGAGGTCAAAAAGACAGGAGGACAAGTGACTTGAGTATCCTTCTGTGTTTGTGATAGTTTTTCCTGAGCTTTGTGACTTATTTCATAATACACTTCAGTTCCTTTTTCTCCTCTGCTTCTAACTAGGGCCCAGCCAGGAAATTTATCCTACATGTTTTCCTGGGAGACATAATCCTCACTGACATCATCAATACTGGAAGCACTGCCCAGGGAGTGAGATTCAATATTAATTACTATTACTTATCGAGCATTGACTACATACTTCTTATTGCCTAAAACACAGGAGACAAGGTCTCTGGCCTGAGGGTGTACAAAAACCTTCAATTAGTGAGACAGGAGAGTCTAACTAAGTTAAGTTGTGTTCTCTCTACTGGCTGCCTAGCTGTTTCTACTCACATAATGGTGAAACACGACCAGATCATTACATTAATCCTTGCTAGAGATCTTGCTCAAAGAGTTATGGTTTTTGTTGTTTTTGGTTTTGACTTTTATCATCTATTTGCCTGGCTTTAATGCATTTCTACACCCTTACATATAGGCAGCTTTTTTTTTTATCATAGGCAGCTTTTTAAATGATGCTAATTGAGGAATTCTAAATGATCTACGGTTCCACTCTATCTCCAATAAAAATGTTTCCCAACATTTGTTTCTAGCTATGTTTCTGAGAATATACTGAGTAGTTTACATGTATTATTTTATCTAATGTTCACTAATTTTAAAAAACCTGAGTATAAGAGTAAGAGTTTGTAAGAATAAGAACATATAAATGGTTTGAAATGGTAGGGATAAGAAAAAAGCAGAGTCGTTTTTAGGAAGAAATTTTTCACTTTGTTAATAGGCATATTTAGATATGAAAAGTGAATTTTCTCACTTGCCCAACAGTCTGAGAATTGTCTCTGAGACAGTTTGTAAGTATAGTGTTCTGCTGGTGGAAGTAAACAGTAATCTGGAAGTTTTTATCCAGAAACTGGAGAATCTAACTACTGAGGTACTTTAAATTTGGAAATAGAGATATGAGGAAAAGAAAAGGAGATGAGTCCCACAAAAACACTGGAGGCTGGGGCCCAACTGAAGGCAAGGACATCAAGAAATTCCCCAAGGCAGGGAATAGGGAAGAAGTTTTTCAGGACAATGATACCTGATATTCTATTTTAATCTATTCTACGTGTTGAGTTATAACTCAGTCCTCTCTGCTAACCCAAACTTTGAGTAAAACCTATTATATACTCCTGCTGCCAGTGGCACTTCTATAGAATGAATAGAAGTGTGATAGGTGGAATTTCTAAAATGACCCTTTAGTGATGTCCCAACTTAATCTACAGAACCTGCTTATGCATCAAGATATCACCCCTGTGCTTATATTATATCATCTAGTTGCTCTTGAGGTGGGGAGATTATCCAGGTCAATCTGATCTAATCACATGAGTCCGTAAAAGAAGAGAGCTTTCTCTGACTGGTAGCAGAAAAGAAAGAGAAACATGGAGCCTGAGAAGGACTCACACCATTGTTTCTTTAAAGATGAATGCAGTCAAGTGAGAAGGAATGTGATGGCCTTGAGAAATTGAGAGAGGCCCCTGGCTGACAGCCAACAAGGAAACTGAGACCTTAGTCCTACAACTGCAAAGAACTGAATTCTGCCAACATAAATGAGCTTGAAAGTGGATTCTTTCCCAGAGACTCCAGCTAGCACCATGATTTTATCCCTGAGCATAGAATCCAGTCTAGCTTACTCAAGTCTGCACATCTGTGAGATAATAAGTGGGTGTTGTTTTAAGCCATCAAGTTTGTGGTAATTTGTTATACAGAAATAGAAAACTAATATGAGTCATAATAATGATCGGCCAAAAAAAAAAAAAAAAAGAATGGACATAGAAAAGGAATCAAGAGATAAGACAGAGAGCATAAAAGAGGAATAGGATAGAGAAGAAAGATGGAGAGAGATGTGTAAGCTGCATTAGGAGGGCTCAAGGTTTCCCACAGTAGAATGAATGCTTATTCATTCTATTTAAATATTAAATGAGTGTGAACACCTGCCTAGTGTTCATATTTGGGGGAATAGCCTGTGGAAAAGATATAAGGTTATTGACTTCATTTTATGAAAGTATTGGAAAGTGGGGATTTTAGTGACCTGGGGCATGAGGGAAGGTAGAATATATAAAACTAACTGGGGTGAATATATAAAACTGTGTTTATTCCTACTTTGAAGCAATCTTTTTTTTTCACTTGGAAATTGTGGAAATTGAAAGAGTAAAAACTATAAACTGTAGCTTGCTGTCTCATATTTCAGAGATATGAAATATCTTCAAGATCAAGTAAAGTATCAAGTAAACCTACATGTAAAAGTAGGCTCTTGATTGTAATGATATTACAGTTGCAATTGGATGACATTAAGACCAGAATATCAAAGATCAGAATATCTATCTATCTATCTATCTATCTATCTACCTACCTATCTATCTATTTTCTGAAGACTGCCAGTTAAACATGGAACACTCATCACACATATTCACTGCTAATCCCATTAGAATCTCTACTAAAATGTCAGTTAAAGGATTTTTGAAAAGTAAAAACCTGAAAGTACAAAGAAAACAGGAGAGACAAATACACCAATGCAATGTTGCAAATCAGAAAACATTTGGATGGATGTTATTGACTTAAAGGTGGTAATGCAAGGGCTTCCCTGGTGGTGCAGTGGTTGAGAGTCCGCCTGCCGATGCAGGGGACACGGGTTCGTGCCCCGGTCCGGGAGGATCCCACATGCCGTGGAGCGGCTGGGCCCGTGAGCCATGGCCGCTGAGCCTGCGTGTCCGGAGCCTGTGCTCTGCAACGGGAGAGGCCACAACAGTGAGAGGCCCGCGTACCGCAAAAAAAAAAAAAAAAAAAAAAAAAAAAAAAAGGTGGTAATGCAGATCAGAAAAAACTGTAAACCAGCAATGGGGGAGGCCAGCTCCAAGTTCATTTGTGATATAGAGCCCTGGAAAGGCTCAGGATTGAAGGCACCAGGTACGGCTGATACTAGCGGAATAGGTCATGCTGAAAATAGGTGTACTGTTTGAATGCCTCTGAGACCATATCCCACACTCAGTAAAGTTGCTTGCTACCCCACTACCCTTCACAGCTGAAGACTGGAAATTTACTTTCTGGGGATTGGTAGAAACACTTTAATCCCGAGAACACAAGTTACAGGTGAGGATGGGATACCATAATGAAAACAGAGGGATTTATTAAAAGACCAGTTAAGTGGCCATGTCTCTGGCCCCCTTCTTTCACTAGACACAACCTTGGTACTCAAGTTTATAGCCCACAGCAGGAGATTCGAACAGGGGTTGGAAACAGTGGCCTTCTGTTTACATGATAGTAAAGTCTTATTTCAACACAGCCACATCCTTCATTTTGTATTGTCTATGTCTGCTTCTGTGCTACCATGACAGAATTGAATAGTCACAGCAAAGACTATCTAACTGATAAAGTGTAAAATATTTGCTCTCTGGACTTCTATAGAAAAAGTTTGCTTATCTCTGGACTAAAGACTTTTCTAGGAAACTGACTGGGACAAGAGGCAAAATCTATAGATGCCAGTAATTAGAGTTTCCAAATGAAATGGCTAAACAAGTTTATTCTACAGTAAAGCCACCAGTGGACAGAGCCCACCTATGCAAATAGAATTTGTAAACATCTTGGCAGTGCTTCATTTCCCATTAAATATAAAGGAACAGTCAAGGATTACAAGACATTAAAACAAAGCTTTTAACATGAAATACAAAGATTAGGAAAAAAGCAAAAGAAAAAGAAATCAGAAAAGAGAGAGTCATTGAAGATAGCAGAAGAAAACTACATGCCCCCCCAAAAAAGAAAAAATATGTAATAGCCTTAGAAACTAAATTGCATCCATTAAACAGGACCAGGAGCTATACCTGCAAAAAGAATACTTTGATAGGAAAAATTCCCTTGAAAATGAATACACAAAACAATACAACAACAACAATGAAGATCAGAAGAAATTCTGGAATACAAAGTTTAAAAAAATCTAGGAAGTAGAACAACAAAGAGAAGAAAGTATCAAATAACTAATTCCAGAAGGTAACTAAAACAGAAACACTAATGTTTTCAGATTGAGAGGAGAAACTGAGTGCTCACCACAATGTAAAAGAAAAAAAAAACCATATTTTGCCTAGACTCTGATACAATAACCAATTAATCAGAAAGTCTCAGCTTTCCCAACTGAGCAAAGTTTATATAATACGGAGTTTGGAAAAACACTAATATTAGGTCGATATGACCAATTTTTTTGTAGACATCTGATTGTAGATGGGTTATTTGTTGCAAGCTCAGTTTCTTTTTCAAAATAAAATAGTTGCTTCACAACTACTCCAGTTGCTCATCGATCCACCTGACATTTTAGGACATTCAGTGATAGCACTGTCTCTCTGAGGCATTACAGTTGCTTGGTCCCAAGTCTAAAGTGCCAAAAATAATCCAGAAGGGTCCATTTGACCAAAAAAGTACTTTCATGGGAAGTGATCTCAAAAGTGCTATGATAAAAATGAATACTCTTCTTTTTGTACCCCACAGAGATAAAATTCAAAACATAATGTTTAGTTAATTTTTTAAGGGTCATATTTTACTAGGCTTATCTATAGTAATGGAGACCTTCTCAAAACCAAATTGGAAGTGTGAGTTGTTTGCATAAGCGCTCATTTTCTGTCTCTTAGAAGGTAATCAATCAGAATTTTAAAATTCAATTTAATTGAAAAAAAAGAATTGTATTCATATCTTTAAATACAATGAGAAATAAAATAAAATACATTATGTGTTCACATTATTTCCACCTCAGTTATGGCTTAAAACTGATTTCAAAATGTCTCCAAAGTTAGACTTGAGGACTTTGTAAACACTACCACTTTAACATGCTTAAAATTAATCCATAAATATCTGCTTATACCAGTTCATAGCCTTTTATCTTAACATTAATGGCTCTACATCTTCACAGGCAAAAAGACAAGAAGTTTGAGAATAAATCTTGTAATCTCCTTTAAACCTCTCCTTACATCTATTCAGTTTTCAAGTCCTATTCCATGACAGTGTCTCTCCTGTCCACTCCTTCCCCTCCATGGCTCTAGTTACCATTTCAGGTCAGGCTGCAGTCACTTTATTGCTAAGCTAGTACAGTAGGAAGCTGAGAGGTCTCTGTGTTTGGAGCCTCTAATCTAGTAAATCCTACAAGGTAATTGTATGGAGTTACTCCTTTCCTGAAAACCTTTTGGCAGTTTCCAGGGCTTTCAAAAAAGTTCCAAACTCATTATTATGGTAGTCAATAACCATGTGTTCTGCTGTCAATATCTAATTCTGGCTCCACTGTATATGTAAACACAAATACACACACACACACACACACACACACACACACACACACGTCAATTGAGACCTCTTAATGTTAACTGACCTTCCCTCGCCCTTCCCCATATGACTTTTTCTCCTAGAGAGCTCTCTCTTCTCCATGTTTTTTTTACATTCAGCTATCTTACCAAAGCCATGATATAGCGTTGAGATTGGAAATTGTATGAGGGTCAAATATGGCTTTAGGTATATTTTTTAAAAACCTGATTGTTTTTGTGTTTTTATATACACACACTTTAACATATATGAGTTTATATAAATAATACAGTTTGTATATTATATATAATTTTATGAATTATATATAGATATATAACTTATGTTTACATATATATATAATTTTTCAAAATTTGAAAGGATGGAGATTGCACCTAAAAATCCAGAGTTGGGGCTTCTCTTGAGAAATCAGAAGCCTTTGCCACATAAGGATTATAATTAGCCAAAACTAAGGAAAGGTTTTTCCCTTTAAAAAGAACACACACTCTCCCTTCTTCCTTAGTCTCTGCCACTTCCCTTTCTCTTAGAAATGGCTTACCCACTTTGTTCATTTATGTCACTCTCCTGTACCCTGTAGACCTTTATGTTGGTAACCCCTGGTTCAGATGTACTCCTCCTTGAAAACATCTCTGATTATTCCATTCACTTGAGATCTCTACTTTCTCTGCACTTCTGTAGATTTAAAAATACTTCTCTATGTCCTTTATATTAACAATAAAACAGAGAAATAAATTCAATCTACAACGAAAAGCAACATTAGAAGTCTTTCTCCACTAATGCTTTTTAAACTCCTTGGAGAGTTGAAGTCTTACTTGATATTTTTCCTCCCAAAGAGTCTAGCACAAAGCACAAGTATTTAGCAACTGTTTTTTCAAGAGGGTGAATGAGTAAATAATTGGTTCCCTAAAATACATTTTCAGTAAATTTAATTTGTCATTTCCATTAAAACAACAAATACATAGATATATCTCAAAGGAGATTGACATATATATAAGAATCATTTGGAATTGTCACTTATGCATATAATTAAGCTTTTATATATTACCTTTTACAGCTAAATAAATTGCAAAATAAATTTGCTATTCTTCAAATTCTGTATTTGGTAGTTTCATTTGCACATGTGTTTTCCTCATATTTTCTGCAATTAATAGAATTCTTATTTGGACCCTCACAGATCTAGCCATATGGAAATAAGTTGTTATTTGATATGACCTTGTATCATTACTTCAGTGTCTCAATACACTTTTGTATTCAAAGTGCAAAAACCAGTCCTCATTAGTGGTAGAGTAATTTGCTCAAGGAAGAGAGTTATTGAATCTCACAGAATCAACCTATTAAAACCAAATTACTTAGAAGATCGTAAATTTGGGGGTATTGTTCTTCTTTTTAAGTTGGATAAATCAGAGTTTAGTCTCATGGGCTCTTGGTCTCAGATTTGTTTGGGTGGTTTAAGCACCTGGCTCCAGAGAATTAGAAAGAGTGGACTAATATTCAATAAATCAACTGACTAAAATGTAGCTGTTCAAACAGTAAAAACTGTTTAATGGATTACTTGAGAATTGATAGCATAATTCCATATAGATTAGAAGCCCTAACATTCTTCTTTATCATTTGATTTAGGAGGAGAGAAACATAAACAGTTTTTTAATCCTTAAAGTTATACCTTCATTTCACCTTCTAAATACTCTTGCTTTCATTTTGCATTCCTCAGCCCTGGAAAAATGAATGATAAGCTCATCAAGAGAATTAACATGCAGTTGTTGTATATTAGTCTAATGGAATTGTCAGGTTTCATTAATAATAGGAATGTATCATTTGCAATCAGTCATTTATTCATTGATGGAAATAGCAAGGCTGTCTTCATTTTCTAAATGACGGAGATTCTTTCTACATGTTTTATAATTGTTTTACAAACCATTTTAAAATTACTGTCATTTTTCCTTTTTTATAAGAGTTCATTTCTGTCATATCTATGTGACTGCAACAGAATCAGATTAAATTAAAAGATTTAGTTTGGCTGATTTATTCACCACTAAGTGGTTTCTTCTTTTCCTTGAACCTTGGTAAATCAGACAGCAATGTCACGGTTTGAAGGTAGAGGAATTTTATATTATTCATTACATGTATGTGTAAAGAATTTAAAATGAGCCGCTTTGATAACAGCATGAGTATGGGCTGGCAAACATGTTAAATTGGGGGAGTGGTAAAGGTTTACTTTCAAACTCCCTTTGACTTCTGAAATTTTCTGCTAAGCCACCAAGACTATGAGGTTAATCTACTTTCCGTTCCTAGTGACTTTCTAAGGATCCTGAGCCAAGAAAATATCATTTTACTTCAATTTTCTCCCTGCAGAATAGGAAAAACATAGAAGCTTCAAGAATGAAGTGAAAATCAATTTCTTTCAAAATGCTGAAAAATATAAAATATAATTCATTTTGATATCTTTGTGCCTGTTATTTTAAACATCATTTTTAAGATATTTAGTTACTGGTGTTATTCACTCGTTCTTCTGTGTTTAAAAGTGTATGGCCTCAGTACCATTATGTAAAACATTACTTTTTAAAATTTATCAAGTTACCTTCTACTTACAGTTAATGGACATGATTAGTTAACATCTAAATTCTTCTGTTTTCTTTTAGGTAATTTTTACTGAAGTATAATACACCAATGGAAAAGCACAGAAATTGTAATTATACAACTTGTTGTGTCTAATTATGTGCAAAATGAGCCCACCCATATTACCAGCGCCTGGATCAAGAGGTAGACCATTACAAGCAACACTGAAGTCCCCTCATATCTCCTCCCAGGTACTGTTCTCTGAAAGGTAACTAATATCCTGAATTCTAACACATAGATTCATTTTTTTCTCTTTCTCAAAGTATACTGTATATTTTTTGGCTTTGGTTTTTCATTTCTCTGTTATACTTTTTTTTTTTTTTTAGGAGTTTATTAATTAATTAATTTATTTTTTGGCTGTGTTGGGTCTTCGTTTTTGTGCGAGGGCTTTCTCTAGTTGAGGCAAGCGGGGGCCACTCTCTTGTTGCCGAGCACAGGCTCCAGATGCGCAGGCTCAATAGTTGTGGCTCACGGGCCTAGTGGCTCCCTGGCATGTGGGATCCTCCCAGACCAGGGCTCGAACCCGTGTCCCCTGCATTATCAGGCAGATTCTCAACCACTGCGCATTCAGGGAAGCCCCTGTTATACTTTTTAATTGATCCATATGACTGCCTGAACTCACTTCAACTCACTTCTCCCAAAAGAGTATAATTAAGCAATAGCTTCTGGACTACCGTATCGGTTTAAAGACCTAAAGATCAATGGACAACATTAAGGCAAAAGTCCAGATTTCATGAATAAATTTCCCCAACCATGAAATTCAAATTGGTTCATCTGGATGCCTCATAGAAAACTGGGATATGAAGCCTCCCAAATAGAATTGCAGGGAGTGGCTTCAGCAGGGAAATAATGACCTGGCAGCAATAGCTCTCCATGAAGGGTAAGTGACAGCATCATGAAGCCAGAATCAGGACTCATTCCAGGAAATTTTGAGCATTTGTCTCAGACACTACCACCCTGGGACCTCAGGCTTCCTGAGGGAAAGAGTCCAAATGAATACATCTGGGACTTAATAAGCCAAACCACAGAGATTTTGTGCTGAAAAATAGAAAGCAGCAACACTGGAAGTGAGCCAAGGTTACACTAAGGCATGAGCGTATCGTATAATACGGATGTCCAAGATGAAATATGGATGTGCGCGTATGATGAACCAAAACAGAAAACACACCTGCCCTTTGACATT
Source organism: Hyperoodon ampullatus (assembly GCF_949752795.1). Lineage (NCBI taxonomy): Eukaryota > Metazoa > Chordata > Mammalia > Artiodactyla > Ziphiidae > Hyperoodon > Hyperoodon ampullatus. The sequence goes on along the minus strand of NC_136917.1, from coordinate 79,224,743 downwards.
AAGTTCCAGCCATCTACACCTGGGAGACATTTCCATAAAAGGAAAAGTGCCCCAGAATGGAAAACAAAGCAATTGAGAAGTTGATCTTGATGGAAAGATTAAATGAGTTAAATAAGCATAGGCTGCCTATTACAGACAAAAAGACAAGAGTTAAGCAAGACATTGAAGAATTTGTTCTTTATATCCCTAATGTCTAGCAGAGTTCCTGCACATAGTTAGTGTTCAATAAATACCTGTAAATGAATGAAAAGCTTTCAAATATAAACATAATTATTTAAAAGGAGTCACTGTTCTTTCTAGGAACTATGACCCCAAGATATTTTTAGTGCCCTTCTTCAGTGGGTGGATAAATAATTTAAAGAGAGCAGACTCAGTTATCTCTAAGCATGAGACAAAGCTTATGTATTCTCATATAATGTACAAAGGGAAAGTGAACTTTCTCCTGTTGCTGCTTACTGTGGGACATTCCAGGCCTGAGCACAAGCCCCAACAGTTGTGTCAACATTCACAGACAGAAGCAGGAGATTTTTATATACTATAAATGATAGATTTTACAGAAGGGATTGCAAACTACAAAATCTTGCACCCAGCATGCCATCCAGAACCCTAATGTACCTCATATTTGGATGTCTTAATGAAACATAATAAATTACACTTTACTATAAGTATGAGGAGTTTTAGCTTTCTCACGGATAACTTCAGCAATGGAATTATACTGTAAATCTTAGCTGATTTTTAAATAGCCAAAATGTATTCACTATATGGCTGCAAACATTTAATGTGGCATGCATTTGATCAAAACTTTAATACATTGCAAGAAAAGATATATGTTTCCCATATGGCAAGTTGGAAATGAAAGGGTAATGCTTGACTCAACACTGCTGTGTTTAAATCGTTGTCCCTGGTAAAATTATCCAGAATTCTAGCTCTGCAGAGAAGATCAAAGGGAAAATTGTGGAAACTGCTGCCATCCTTGATAGATTATCTACAACCAAAATGAAAACTAATACCTTTTATCAAAAGATCAGGATGTACGAGTACTGAGGATTACTAAAATGTCCATTCAATTTTTCTTTTAATAGAGTTTGATTGGTCTCAGAACATGCATATTGTTCACAGAGCTTTTGGATATATGGTGATGGTGTGTATTTTGTGACCACCCTGCTTTCTCTGGCTGGCATTAGGCAGATACAAAATAAGAAATAAGTGTAAGAAGTTGTAAAGTAGGTGACTGGAAAATAAACTTACCTACGTGTACATGGGCTGCCATGTCACTAGATCACCTTCTGCTTCTAAGTAGTTACTTAGAATCCTTCATGGTTAATCTTACTTTCCTATTGTGAGGCTGTCTTTCAATCCAAATCCAAGATAAGCCATCAAATGCAATCTTTCCCACGCTGAATTCCTACTATGCAAGGTAATTTTTTAAGTGTTAGGTCATCATTCAATACAATTATTAACTTATTGAGATAATATGGAGGGGATATGGTCAGGAAGAACAATAGCATCAGACCATTTGAACTTCTCACAATGAAAGGGATGTGCTGGGTCTACTACTGGTTCTTTAGCTCCAGCTTCCTGTTCTACACTAGGCAGGGCAGCTTCGAGCCACACTGCTCTCCTATTGCTCTTCTCTTTCAGAAGTTACCAGTGACTCCTTCGTCACAAACGCTTGCTCTCTCTACAGCGTGTATCTAGTTGTTCACTCTCCTTTTTGCTGGACTCTAGAACACTGAATTATTCCCCATCTCTCGGACTCTTCCTTTGCTACCTCCTATTCCTGTCCCTCATGTTTATCTTAAATCTCCCCTAAGATTTGCCTTCAGACCTCATTTCTCTCCTTTACTCTTTCCTTCAGCTAAAGAATCATATGTCAATAACCATCCACTTTCTCCTTATATATGCCCCTATTTCTCACCATAATCTCCATTTGCACAAGCTGCTGTTCCAGTCAGATAGGCTCCAAACCTAAGAGTCCTTCCTATGGTAGGTCTGCATTATGGTGCTGAATCTTGTAAAATAGTATGGAAGTAAATTATACTTCCTTGCTGTCTTTTACATGTATCCCTTTCCTTTCTATCACTGCTAATAATAATCTAGTTAAGAATTGTCTTCCCTGTCTTGGGAACAATATCAATAAGAGGATCTATCTTATTATACTTCTTTCTTTGAATCCACATTGTGTGCAAGAAAAATATTATTAAAGCACAACTCTGGTCAAGCTGTTCCCAATTGTGTAACTTAACAGTAGTTTTAAATACTTCCTGAATAAAGTAAAGTGCAGAAAACACAAGGAAGACTAATTGCAAAGCAAAAAGGCATTGGGTTAGATGACAGGAAGACTGGAGGAAGAATCAAAAGTACTAGCAAATATTTTCCGTGAATAAACTGAAGGATTCTGGATGTATGGTGATGTATCACCAGAGGTGTCAAGGTATCATGATAAGGTCTCATTATGGATTGTAAAACACCATGATGTCCTTATCTAGATCAATACTCTCCTAAACAGCTTCCTTCCCTCCTCTTTAGTATCATTCTGTAGATCTGCATTTATAAGATTAATACACCATTCAAATACGTATTATGGGATTGAATCAACAGATTTGGGAAAACAAGTGAGGAGCCTGTGGGATGATAAGCCTTAGGGTGCCCCTGAAAGACTGAGAATGTTCTGTACTGGGTCAGGTCATAAGGAATGCTGTTCTGTTGCATCTCTAAATATCACCAGGTCTTTTTTGTGTCAATTACTTGGAACTACCTAGAATGGGAGGTACTACCATTAATGGTTAACAGCCCTTCCCAATCTGTATCAACCAGACTTATTTCTGAAGAAAGCTTTTGATGTTCACAAAGCTCTAGACCAAGAAAATTACTCCTCTCTGCAAAGTCCCGTTATACCTAACACTAAAAATCACAAATAATCCTTCAAATTCAGATAAAATTCCATTTTCCATGATGCCTTTCTAAGTCACTAGAAAATTTTTGTTCCTCCCTATTTAATAGCAATTTTTCTGAACCTCAGTTGTAACTTATTATGTCAGGTGTCAGAGTAACCTATATATCCTAATGTATTCTATGTTCATCGATGGCTAGAATGGAACTTTGATGTTTTCTTGGGAAGAATGAGGAATACAGAATTAAAAGACTTGGGTTGGATAAACATAGCTGGCGCACAGAAGTTCTGTGATGGACTAGGGATGAGGTCTGTAACCTTTCTGAGACCCACTTTGATCATCTGCAAAATAGCAGTAATAATGATCTTTCCTAGAACTTTGCTAATCTATCTGATAGTGTGCTCTACAAATACTACTTATTATGCATATCCCACACTGCACCTGACAGTATCTTTCATATATGAAATACACAATAAATACTTGTAGATTCAAATTGAATTTCAACCCTTCAAGGTGAAATGAGAAATATTTAACAAACTTTAGAAAATATGCTTTATATCCTAAGATTGTTTTTATTTTTTTGAATTTTATTTTATTTTTTTATACACCAGGTTCTTATTAGGTATCTATTTTATACATATTAGTGTGTATATGTCAATCCCAATCTCCCAACTCACCCTACCCCCACCCCCACCTCCGCTTTCCTGACTTGGTGTCCATACGTTTGTTCTCTACATCTGTGTCTCTATTTCTGCCTTGCAAACCAGTTCATCTGTACCATTTTTCTAGATTCCACATATATGCATTAATATACGATATTTGTTTTTCTCTTTCTGACTTACTTCACTCTGTATGACAGTCTCTAGATCCATCCATGTCTCTACAAATGACCCAATTTCATTCCATTTTATGGCTGAGTAATATTTCATTGTATATATGTACCACATCTTCTTTATGCATTCATCTGTCGATGGGCATTTAGGTTGCTTCCATGACCTGGCTATTGTAAATACTGCTGCAGTGAACATTGGGATGCATGTGTCTTTTTGAATTATGGTTTTCTCTGGGTATATGCCCAGTAGTGGGATTGCTGGGTCATATGGTAATTCTATTTTTAGTTTTTTAAGGAACCTCCATAATGTTCTCCAAAGTGGCTGTATCAATTTACATTCCCACCAACAGTGCAAGAGGGTTCCCTTTTCCCCACACTCTCCCTAGCATTTGTTGTTTGTTGATTTTCTGATGATGCCCATTCTAAACAGTGTGAGGTGATACCTCATTGTACTTTTGATTTGCATTTCTCTAATAATTAGTGATGTTGAGCAGCTTTTCATGTGCTTCTTGGCCATCTGTATGTCTTCTTTGGAGAAATGTCTATTTAGGTCTTCTGCCCATTTTTGGATTGGGTTGTTTGTTTTTTTAATACTGAGCTGCATGAGCTGCTTGTATATTTTGGAGATGAATCCTTTGTCCATTGATTTGTTTGCAAATACTTTCTCCCATTCTGAGGATTGTCTTTTCGTCTTGTTTATGGTTTCCTTTGCTGTGCAAAAGCTTTGAAGTTTCATTAGGTCCCATTTGTTTATTTTTGTTTTTATTTCCATTACTGTAGGAGGTGGATCAAAAAAGATCTTGCTGTGATTTATGTCAAAGAGTGTTCTTCCTATGTTTTCCTCTAAGAGTTTTATAGTTCTGGTCTTATATTTAGGTCTTTAATCCATTTTGAGTTTATTTTTCCATATGGTGTTAAGGAGTGTTCTAATTTTCATTCTTTTACATGTAGCTGTCCAGTTTTCCCAGCACAACTTATTGAAGAGACTGTCTTTTCTCCATTGTTTATCCTGCCTCCTTTGTCATAGATTAGTTGACCATAAGTGCATGGGTTTATCTCTGGGCTTTCTGTTCTGTTCCATTGATCTATATTTCTGTTTTTGTTCCAATATCATATTGTCTTGATGACAGTCGCTTTGTAGTAGAGTCTGAGTCCTCCAGCTCCATTTTTTTCCCTCAAGATTGCTTTGGCTATTCAGGGTCTTTTGTGTCTCCATACAAATTTTAAGATTTTTTGTTCCTGTTCTGTAAAAAATGACATTGGTAATTTGATAGGGATTTCATTGAATCTGTAGATTGCTTTGGGTAGTATAGTCATTTTCAAAATATTGATTCTTTCAATCCAAGAACATGGTAAATCTCTCTATCTGTGTCATCTTTGATTTCTTTCATCAGTGTCTTATAGTTTTCTGACTACAGGTCTTTTACCTCCTTAGGTAGGTTTATTCCTAGGCATTTTATTCTTTTTGTTGCAATGATGAATGGGATTGCTTCCTTAATTTCTCTTTCTGATATTTTATTTTTTGTGTATAGGAATGCAAGAGATTTCTGTGCATTAATTTTGTATCCTGAAACTTTACCAAATTCATTGATTAATTCTACTAGTTTTCTGGTGGCATCTTTAGGATTTTCTATGTATAGTGTCATGTCATTTGCAAACAGTGACAGTTTTACTTCCTATTTTCCAATTTGTATTCCTTTTATTTCTTTTTCTTCTCTGATTGTCATGGCTAGGACTTCCAAAACTATGTTGAATAATAGTGGCAAGACTGGACATCCTTTTCTTTTTCCTGATCTTAGAGGAAATGCTTTCAGGTTTTCACCATTGAGAATAATGTCTGCTGTGATTTTTGTCGTATATGGCTTTTATTATGTTGAGTTAGGTTCCCTCTATGCCCAATTTCTGGAGAGTTTTTATAATACATCGGTGTTGAATTTTGTCAAAAGCTTCTTCTGCATCTATTGAGATGATCATATGGTTTTACTCTTCAATTTGTTAATATGGTGTATCACATTGATTGATTTGCATATACTGGAGAATCCTTGCATCCTTGGGATAAATCCCACTTGATCATGGTGTATGATCCTTTTAATGTGTTGTTGGACTCTGCTAGTATTTTGTTGAGGAGTTTTTCATCTATCTTCATCAGTGATATTGGTCTGTAATTTTCTTTTTATGTAGTATCTTTGTCTGGTTTTCATATCAGGGTGATGGTGGCCTTGTAGAATGAGTTTGGGAGTGTTCCTTCCTCTGCAATTTTTTGAAAGAATTTGAGAAGGTTGGGTGTTACCTCTTCTCTAAATGTTTGATAAAATTCACCTGTGAAGCCATCTGGTCCTGGACTTTTGTTTATTGAAAGATTTTTTTTTTTTCGGTACGCGGACCTCTCACTGCTGTGGCCTCTCCCGTCACGGAGCACAGGCTCTGGACACACAGCCCCAGTGGCCATGGCTCACGGGCCCAGCCGCTCCGCGGCATGTGGGATCCTCCTGGACCAGGGCACGAACCCGCGTCCCCTGCATCAGCAGGCGGACTCCCAACCACTGAGCCACCAGGGAAGCCCTATTGAAAGATTTTTAATCACAGTTTCAATTTCATTACTTGTGATTGGTCTGTTCATATTTTCTATTTCTTCCTGGTTCAGTCTTGGAAGGTTATACCTTTCTAAGAATTTCTCCATTTCTTCCAGGTTGTCCATTTTATTGCCATAGAGTTGCATATAGTAGTCTCTTATGATGTTTTGTAGTTCTGCGGTGTCCGTTGTAACTTTTCCTTTTTCATTTCTAATCTTATTGATTTGATTCCACTCTCCCTTTTTCTTGATGACTCTGGCTAAAGGTTTATCAATTTTGTTTATCTTTTGAAAGAACCAGCTTTTAGTTTTATTGATCATTGCTATTGTTTTATTTGTTTCTACTTCATTTATTTCTGTTCTGATCTTTATAATTTCTTTCCTTCTACTAACTTTGGGTTTTGTTTGTTCTTCTTTCTCTAGTTCCTTTAGGGTATAAGGTTAGATGGTTTATTTGAGATTTTTCTTGTTTCTTGAGGTAGCCTTGTATTGCTATAAACTTCCCTCTTAGAATTGCTTTTGCTGCATCCCATAGGTTTTGGATCATCATGTTTTCTTTGTCATTTGTCTCTAGTTATCTTTTGATTTCCTCTTTGATTTCTTCAGTGATCTTTTGGTTATCTAGTAATGTACTGTTTAGCCTCCATGTGTTTGTGGGTTTTATGTTTTTTTCCCTGTAATTTATCTCTAATCTCATAGCACTGTGGTCTGAAAAGATGCTTGATATGATTTTAATTTTCCTAAATTTACCAAGGCTTTATTTGTGGCCCAAGATGTGATCTATCCTGGAGAATGTTCCATGTGAACTTGAGAAGAAAGTGTAATCTGCTGTTTTAGGATGGAATGTTTTATAAATATCACTTAAATCTATCTGGTCTATTGTGTCATTTAAAGCTTGTGTTTCCTTATTAATTTTTTGTCAGGATGATCTGTCCACTGGTGTAAGTCAGGTGTTAAATTCCCCCCTATTATTGTGTTACTGTTGATTTTCTCTTTTATAGCTGTGACTTGCCTTATGTATCGAGGTGCTCCTATGTTGGGTGCATATATATTTATAGTTGTTATATCTTCTTCTTGGATTCATTGCTTGATCATTATGTAGTGCCCTTCCTTGTCTCTTGTAACATTCTTTATTTTAAAATCTATTTTATCTGATATGAATATTGCTACTCCAGCTTTCTTTTGATTTCCATTTGCATGGAATATCTTTTTTCCATCACCTCACTTTCAGTCTGAATGTGTCCCTAGGTCTGAAGTGGGTCTCTTGTAGACAGCATATATATGGGTCTTGTTTTGTATCCATTCAGCAAGCCTGTGTCTTTTGGTTGGAGCATTTAATCCATTCACATTTAAGTAATTATCAATATATATGTTCCTATTACCATTTTCTTAATTGTTTTGGGTTTGTTTTTGTAGGTCCTTTTCTTCTCTTGTGTTTCCCACTTAGAGAAGTTCCTTTAGCATTTGTTGTAGAGCTGGTTTGGTGGTGCTGAATTCTCTTAGCTTTTGCTTGTCTTTAAACTTTTGATTTCTCTGTTGAATCTGAATGAGGTCCTTGCCAGGTAGAGTAATCTTGTTTGTAGTCTCTTCCATTTCGTCACTTTAAATATATCATGCCACTCCCTTTTGGCTTGTAGAGTTTTGCTGAGAAATCAGCTGTTAACCTTATGGGAGTTCCCTTGTATGTTGTCATTTTTCCCTTGTTGCTTTTAATAATTTTTCTTTGTCTTTAATTTTTGTCAATTTGATTACTGTGTTTTTCTGCATGTTCCTCCTTGCGTTTGTCCTGTTTGGGACTCTCTGCACTTCCTGGACTTGGGTGGCTATTATCCTTCCCATGTTAGGGAAGTTTTTAACTATAATCTCTTCAATTATTTTCTTGGGTCCTTTCTGTGTTCTCCTTCAGGGACCCCTGTAATGTGAATGTTGGTGCATTTAATGTCATCCCAGAGGTCTCTTAGGCTGTTTTCATTTTTTTTTTCTTTATTCTGTTCCATGGCAGTGAATTCCAACATTCTGTCTTCCAGGTCACTTATCCATTCTTCTGCCTCAGTTATTCTGCTATTGATTTCTTCTAGTGTATTTTTCATTTCAATTATTGTATCGTTCATCTCTGTTTGTTTGTTCTTTCATTCTCCTAGGTCTTTGTTAAACATTTCTTGCATCTTCTCGATCTTTGCCTCCATTCTTTCTCCGAGGTCCTTGGTCATCTTTACTATCATTATTCTGAATCCTTTTTCTGGAAGGTTGTCTATCTCTACTTCATTTAATTGTTTTTCTGGGGTTTTATCTTGTTCCTTCATCTGGTACATAGCCGTCTGCATTTTCATTTTGTCTATCTATCTGTGAATGTGGTTTTTGTTCCACAGGCTGCAGGATTGTAGTTCTTACTTCTGCTGTCTGACCTCTGGTGGGTGAGGCTATCTAAGAGGCTTGTGTAAGCTTCCTGATGGGAGGGACTGGTAGTGGGTAGAGCTGGGTGTTGCTCTGGTGGGAGGAGCTCAGTAAAATTTTAATATGCTTGTCTGCTGATGGGTGGGGCTGAGTTCCCTCCCTGTTGGTTGTTTGTCCTGAAGTGATACAGCACTGGAGGCCAGAGGCTCTTTGTTGGGGCTAATGGCAGGCTCCAGGAGGGCTCACACCAAGGAGTACTTCCCAGATCTTCTGCTGCAAGTGTCCTGTCCCAAAGGTAAGCCACAGCCACCTTCCACCTCTGCAGGAGACCCTCCAACACTAGCAGGTAGATCTGGTTCAGTCTCCTATGGGGTCACTGCTCTTCCCCCTGGGTCCTGATATGCATACACTATTTTGTGTGTGCCCTCCAAGAGTGGAGTCTCTGTTTCCCCCAGTCCTGTTGAAGTCCTGCAATCAAATCCTGCTAGCCTTCAAAGTCTGATTCTCTGGTAATTCCTCCTCCTGTTGCTGGACCCCCAGGTTGGGAAGCCTGATGTAGGGCTCAGAACCTTCACTCCAGTGGGTGAACTTCTGTGGTATAATTGTTCTCCAGTTTGTGAGTCACCCACCCAGCGGTTATGGGATTTGATTTTATAGTGACTGCACCCCTCCTACCATCTCATTGCATATTCTCCTTTGTCTTTGGATGTGGGGTATCTTTTTTGGTGAGTTCCAGTGTCTTCCTGTCGATGACTGTTCAGCAGTTAGTTGTGATTCTGGTTCTCTTGCAAGAGGTAGTGAGTGCACTTCCTTTTACTCTGCCCTGTTGAACCAATCTAAGATTGTTTTTATACATAAATGATCTCTCAAATGAATACGAGCTAATAGGAAATTGTTTGAGCAGTTGCTCAGTATTTGGAATATTCTGGTTTAAACCAAAATATATCTTCATCATTTTTATTTGGAGTTATCAAGAAAATAGAACATAGTCAGGCTTGATAGTATTGCCTTTGGCTCCAGAAGACAGAAAGAGCATGTTTATAAAAGAGAGACAAATAGAAAGTAAATGAGAAATTAATCATTGGGGAGAGTGACAAAGAATATGTATCTTCAGCCTAATGAATACTATGATTGCACTTCCCTGCTTTCACATTAATGGGGCAATTGAACATCCAGAACAACAAGGAATTGTTGTTTTGCTTTAGAGAAATGTTGATTTTGATATAGAGCATAGATGCTTTCTGAACTCTGATCTAGCCTGCTCATACCTTACGTTTGAGAAGAAGAAATGAGGTTGGTTTAGATGTTAGATACTCTACATTTAAATTTTATGAAAACCATAGAATGCAGATGCTGTTATCCCACTTTATAATTAAGAAATATGAAACACAGAGAAAGGGTTCTCACTGATGCTTAAGGGAAATTATTTAAGAGGGCCCAAAATTACATTGCTTTTGTGCCTAGGAAACAGGTGTGAGAGGTGTGGAGGTAAGATCCATATTCTGTGCAGAAACCAGTGTGTCCCCAATTCATCAACAACATTCTCTTCTCGGAGCCTGGAACGCAAGACCTGGTCACAGTTATCAGTGTTCTCATGGAGGGGCCAATCCTGGTTTTCTGTAGGAAACATAGGAGTCCTAGGTGCTTTTCAGGAAGCAGTACTAAATGAGAGAGAGCCAGAGAAGGTGGGAAAGAATAGGGCAGGCATAATAGCAATAATAATAATGACTAGCATTTGCTGAATATTTACTATGTGCCAGGCAATATTTCAATTATTTACACCTATTTCCTCACTGAATCCTCACAACATCCTATGAGGCGGGCACTCTTAGTGTCCCAGTTTTACAAGTCCAGAAGCCTAGGCAGAGATTAAATACCTTGTCCACAATTGTGTAAATGATGTCACTTGGTTCCAAAGACTTTGCTGTTAACAATTGAAAACAATTCCTCCTTGCTGCCCCAACCTCAAGAGATAACTGAAGCTGGCAAACTGTTTTTGGACAGGGGTGCCAGATAATTAACCTGGAATTGCCTGTATATAATCCAATGCACTCGGGAAGGGAATTGAGGATCTAGGTGATGGATGGGGGGGATGAGTCAGGCTCTACAATGTTGTGTTAGTTTCTGCTGTACAATGAAGTGAATCAGCTATATGTGTACATATATCCCCTCCCTCTTGCACCTCCCTCACACCCCCCATCCCACCCATCTAGGTCATTACAGAGCACCGAGCTGAGCTCCCTGTGCTATACTGTAGGTTCCCACTAGCTGTCTATTTACATATGGTAGGTAGCGTATTTATGTCAAACCTAATCTCCCAATTCATCCCACCCTCCCCGATGGACATAGAGTCTGTCATACAGAGTGAAGTAAGTCAGAAAGAGAAAAACAAATATCGTATATTAACGCATATATGTGGAATCTAGAAAATTAGTACAGATGAACCTATTTCCAGGGCAGGAATAGAGACACAGATGTAGAGGAAGGGGGATAAGTCTTAATGGACTTTGACTGCTAAAGAAATTCAACTTTTCCTAGGTCTCACTAGCCTGAAAGTACAAATGGAGTTATGGTCCCCTGGATATATGGAACGTGCTTATGAGGCTAATGTTCCTCCTGGAAAAATATACTCAGTTTCCAGGATCCAGGGATAGATGGCAAAATATTTCTAGGTTGCTATTTTATTCTAATTTCCATGTTAGCATCTCATCAATGCTACTCTCATGATTGTAAATCTTCTAGCTTAATCTCTATCTGTTTTGTTTTCTTCTCCCTTCCTACGGTGGAAGCATCATGAACAATAGGATGATCAAAATAGGTATTAGAGAGGAGGAATGGCAGGATAAACAAGGAAGCTGGAAGAAAAGGTTGATCTTGTGTGTTTCTAAAAGTTGTCTCCCTATAATTTTTTTGGGGGGGCCTCTTCCCTATAGAAAATGTAAGCAATGAAGTATACCACTATGCCTTTTGATGGCCCCAACTTCTTAGAACCTTGTTTTTCATCCATGAATTCCCTCTGCCAACACATGTGTGAAGTAGCCTCTTAACTGTGAAAATTGCTTTCAGATCCTTTCTTTGTACTGTGGTGCAAATGAATAATAATGATTTAAAACAATGGTTCTTTAAACTGTTGTGCAATGGACCACTTCAGCAGCCTAGTGTATGCTTATGGAACCTCTTCTCAGAATGATGTTCTTAAATTATTTTAAAATAATCATATAAAAGAAATAATTTACATTGAAATACAGTTACCAAAATATTTTTAAAACTGTAATATATATGTACTTTAATTAGCACACTAATAAAGTTCTGGTAGCAAGTCTAATAATGATTATAATTTCTAGGGAATGATGAAGGAAAACCATGTTTTGCCATATTTGCAACAACCATAATATGATATGAAAATACATGTAACTTCTCTTGGTTACAAAGTTGCAATTTCTGCTAATATTACTCTACATGTTGCACATGTAAATAATGGAAGATAATACTAAATTTAGCTAGAGATTAGTGAAAATAAAGATGTAATATTTTTACACCTTTGATGCCCATTCATGAATGTCTTGTGGATTCTGTGGACTCAAGGTTCAGAACATTGAATTAAGTAGTATCCTTTACATTCTACTTCCAATTTTTAAGCTTATAGATGATAAGCTGTTGAATTTTAAACATCAGTTGTTAGATGGGACAGAATCAGAAGAAGCTATTGCCTTCTTCCCATTTCTAAAATTACTCCATGAACTAGGGTACCTACTATACATGCTGACATTCCTGAAATTCCGTTGTTTCTTATCATTTGCCATCAAAGGGGCGGTAAAATTTATAATTGCTATTTGGGTAGGGTAATGAAATTAACAATTATAATTCTTGTTTAAGATTCTTGTTTAAATTAACATCCAATTGGCTATCTAGTCATAGGCCAAGAAACTAAAGAAAGAAGACACAGGGCAAGTAATTTTGGAGTAGAGATATCTGTGCATGGAGTGACCTATAAGGAGGGCCTCCCAAAGTACATGCATCCTAAAGAGCCAGAGGGCAGCTTGATATCCTGGACACTTAAAAGAAAAGTGAATGTCACTCAACCTGGAGACAGACATATTGGAAAGTGTATAAGCAGATGCTATAAACAAATTGCTCCTATGCATGGAGCTAAATTTTGTTTTATTTGGGTTTTTTTTTTTGTGAAAACCACCCTAAACAAGGACATTCCTACTAGGAATCCTGGCCCTAGTATCCAATGAGGAAGGCAAAGAAGAGGTGCCAGTTGAGAGAGCTGCCACACTTGCCTGGGCAGCTACCACACTGGAATGTGGTGTCTACAATTAAATCCAGATACAGCCTAAAAGAGAGGCTGTTCCCATAAACCATGCAGTGAAATAGCCTTATTACTCAGACAACTTATTAATGAGTTCTTTTGGGACTTGGATGGGATTCAGTGGGGGCTTGCCTTCTTATGAATCCTATACTCTAAAAAGCCTTTGATGGAGAGGCCCTACTATCTTTAAAACGTTGAGAAAGGAAAAATGGCACCTAGATAAAGTACTACAGTGGCAAAAGTGGCAAATAAGAATATGTGAAAGGTGTTTCTTTCCTTCATTTCTTCCTCCTTTCCTTTCTTTTCCTTTCCTTTCTTTCTCTCTCTCCTTCTTTCTCTCTCTTTCTTTCTCTTTCTTTTCTTTCTTTTTTTCTTTCTTTCTCTCTCTCTTTCTTTCTTTCTCTCTTTCTTCCCATTTTTTATTTGGAGGGTTAATTCTTAGAAAATGCAAAATATAGTGTGCATGTGTATGTAATTGCTATGGTAATGCTGTACATGGAAGTGGACTGAAAAAAATCATAGACACAAAGAGATGATAAGACACCAGCAGGATGGATGTGTATGTGTTCATGTCTACTCATGTTTATACAAAGCCTTTGCCTACTGCCAAAGCCTCTGGGTACATTTGCATAATTAAAAACAGCAACATAATCAGCATGCTAGAAAAACAGCAATAACTAGATAGCACCCCAAACTTAAACTCCTCTGAACATTCTCTAGGAGATACGTGTTGCTAGTAAATTCCATCCGTCAACAGGCTGATCAACTTATTGAGACGTATCCAGTGCCCTGGAGGTCAGTGGAGTCTCTGCCTTTTGAATGAGGGTAGATATGGTATTTCATAGGGTGAGAGCTTTGGCTAGGAATATCCTTTCAAATATAGAACTTTCCTCTAGTGATCTCTAAATTCAGTAGCACTGTGAGGAAAACAAGTGGCATCGTTGCTTGGTAGAATAATACAACCCTTTCCAATTGTACCCAGAATTACTCGAGAAATGTGGCTTCTGTTCTGTTTGTGAGGCATCCACGGCTGGAGAAACTTCAGAGAACCAGCTGCTCCATAGACGGCTGGAGCCAGCCATCCCTCTGTTCTTCCCCTCTCTTCCCCTCACTCTCTCAGCAACTTCTCACGGAAGGCTTGGTGTCCCTGGAAGATTTTCTCTCCTAGCTCCACCATGAGTATCTATTGAAGTTTATTTCCACCTTAAACTCTATGTGCCTTAATAAAATTCAACCACAGCTCCCAGTCATGTTCAAAGTTTAATTATCTTGGTTCTTGGTTTGTTTCATGGCTCTATTCAAGGACAAGCACTGGTAGAATTAATGAAAGAATTGCTGATGGAGAAGAGGCAAAAAGGACAAAGTATCTTCCCATCGGCTCCCACTTATGTACACCTAAAAAAAAGGTACACTGCAGGGTAAACCAGGCTCATGCATTACTTTAGTTGTCTGAGGCAATAATGACCCATTTGTTCTTTGTATGGGAACAGAGCTGATCTTGTGTCCACATTTATTGCAGACACAAACCAGAAGGCATATGCTCTTGCAACAAAAATATATCATGTCACTTCCACTTTCTCTAATAGTTGTAAAGCAGAGTCTGGAACCTGGCTGAGTCAGAGAACAAGAATCTTTAGATGCAAAATAATTAGCCTGTTGAAGTTCCATCTTCATGAATTAACATGTAAAGGATCAAAATGTGTCAGACTTAGTGGATGTGGATTGCTTGTTTTTAATTAAAAACATTGATTGCCCCAGAAATATGATTTGGTGTTCAGAGGGAATTTTTCCCAAATGGAGCCCTGCAACTTAGAAACATTAGTTGGCTTTGGGCTTTCAGTTTTCTTTCGTTCTGCTTGCACCTCTCTGTAGAATATCATACCTGCTAAGAGCCCCTGACATGGTGCATTTATGGTGCATTTATGGTGCAATAAGCAAAGCTAGATAAAATTGTAGATTGAGATAAGGTTAAAACAAAGTTCAAATATTATATGTAAAAACTGAAAAGGACACTTCTCTTTCACAATGGCTCCCTAGGAAGGAATTGTGATTCCCATTCACTCCAGTTTCCATAGCTTTGTTTTCTGGGACACCGTACAGAGTGTATGACATTCATGGACAGAAATGGTGGTGCTCAAATGTACAACCTTGAGCCCATTTCATGTCAAGTTCAGCTTCAACTTAGCACTTGTCCCCATTCCTCTTTTCTCCTTTACACCATTTGTTTACATGCCTCTATCTTCTACTAAATTTTAGAAACCTAGACCATATTTTTTTACTTCTTTAGGTATCTTCCAATGTAGCCCCTAACACAGCATTCTGTAATCAGTAATAGTTCAATAAATATTTGTTGGAGGGCTTTCCTGGTGGCGCAGTGATTGAGAGTCCGCCTGCTGATGGAAGGGACACGGGTTCATGCCCCGGTCCGGGAAGATCCCACATGCCGCAGAGCGGCTGGGCCCGTGAGCCATTGCTGCTGAGCCTGCGCTCCGCAACAGGAGAGGCCACAACAGTGTTGGAGACAGAAGTAGATGACAGTGTTTCCCAAAGTGAGATACATGATATGATTACCGACTACAACCAAATGAATCTCTTTATCTTAATAATAATGTAATTATATATGTTCATTATTAAACACCACATACCTCAGATCTATAACTTTCACAATGCATTTATGACAAATTAAAATAATATAACAGATTATTTGAAGAACAAATATTAACAATACTGAATAAGTACTAAGATAGAATTTATGTGAATATGACAAAGATTGTGACACTGCTGTGTATGAGAAGCGATGATATGAGGAAACTAAAAGGTCTGTAACTATCCAGTATATATTATTATCAGTGAATTTTAATGGAAAAAATAAAAATGTTGAAGTCAATTTCAGAGCAGGGAGTAGAACCCAGGAATCTTAAATGTTGTTGGAAATTTGAGCCTGTAACTACTTTAAAACGAGACTTTCTAATCAAGAAAAGCAGCTGATTAGACTAACCTGAATGGCCTCTTCTGTGCCTCTAAGTCCAAACATAAGAGACAAACGAGTGTATTTAATGGTGTCCATGTGCATTTTCAAGAGCCATTTCTAGTTGCCTTGTTGTTTTGTCTTTTCTCTAAGTAACTTCTCTTTGTTCACTCTTAATTCATACAACATGGCTGTGCTCCAATTTGCTGCCAACCACAATATGATTTGTCTCTTTATTATATAGGCCAGAATGTGAGGATAAACTTCATTTTGGCTCTGGCAAGTCAGATCTTCATATGCTGTGCCTCCCCTAGTAGTAATTCAAACACTTTTTAATGTCCTTCCAGAGTATGTGAATGTAGGTGCTTTATACATTATTTTCACCTGTGGAAACTACAGTTTTAGATAATACTTTTATCTTGGTAAATAACACATTTTATATGACCAGTTTATGCTCCCATATGTTACTCATGATGATATCTTTCTATTAAGGACTTCTTGAGCACTTACAGCCCTGCTTCATCAATAAACACAGATTTATATTGTTTCCATGAGCTCTGAAGTAGTAAATTTTCTCTAAACAAGGCTTATGGTAAATAGAATTGAATTATAGACTGAAAATACATATTTATAAAGGTACCATGTTACTGGAAGCCCATGCAAAATGCAATTGATGATCACTAATAGAGTATTTCCCATTAGGTACAGCCTTGCCAGCCTGTATTTCTGCCTGATCCTAATGCTGATATTCTCTGCTTTCCTATATATAACTTGCAGAAAGTGAGACTTTTAAAATTCAATTGCTTATATTTTTCCTTTATGTTTCATCTTCTTCTCTGACTTTTACTTCTTTAACATGTCACTCTGTGGGATCTGTTAGTATGATGATTAGAAAAAGATTCCCTCATGCTACATTTCAAGTCTGTTTAAACTATAAAATGAATAGACAGTTTTATTTCATTCCTTGCGTGAAACAGTCTAATATGAAATGTAATTGCTCCAGTAATGCTTGAAGCTGGCCTCTGGGGAATGGTGTTTGAAGATCTCAGTGGGACATTAATTCAGTTGAAATTGTTGTATCTTTCAGGTTAGCCCCTAACTTCCCAGTTTTTCTTTAGTGATACAGTATGACACCATGGAAGTATGTTCACAATCAAATTTATTCTTCTAAGCAGATGATACAGCAAATCTTGTATTCACCTCGGTCAGCTGGCATGAGCTAAGCAAAGTGCCTTATTAGATGAAATGTTCCCAATTACTCAGTGGATTAATATAAATCTGTTTATCTGAACCCACAGCTGGCAGTGTAAACTCTTTTCTGAGTTCATTGCTAACATTCTAAAAGGAAGGTCACATTGCTGAAGGGGAAAAAAATAAGAAAAAGAATAAGCAATTCAGTTCTTTCAGACCAGTGGGGCATGCTTTTGTACAACCTGGCAAAACAATCAGCTAGAGACCTGATATCCTTAAAGAGGGTGAAAGGGTCTTCCTAAGTACCCAATGACAACTGAAAAAGCATTAGGGAATCACAAGGAAATACCTCCTTGAGTATTCAAATATCACTTCCTGCCTTAAAACCTTGAGACCAGCAACTCAGAACCCCTAAATAGTCATTTTTCAAAATGATTTAAATGTCTTACTGTTTTTTTTCATTTTGGCAGCCAAATCCCAGTCACAAGGAAAACACACACTAATGTAGTTTCTACCATGAACCAGGCATTGCATTAGGCATAATCACATATACTTTCTCATTGAACCTATTTAATTACGTTGTGAATAAACAATTACTATCCATATTTTTCAAGTGAGGCAACTGAAATTCAAGAGATTAAGTAATTTTTCCCAAGGTCACATAACAGACAGGTAGAGAAACTGGGGTATTTTTAACATAGACAAGCGTGGCTCTAAGGCCCATGTCTTTTGTACTGTATCCTGCTTCTCAAAGTACATGGTTGATCCCTATAAAATTGCTGTTTTTTTAGTCAAAACTGATAGAACATTTTCAACTACATATGATTCACCCTGGGGAATTTGAGTTGTTTGACTTTAGAGGATGCACTTATGACTTCACAGTTTTCATGGCAACAAAGAGGGGCTCTGAGTTTGAGGGACCATAAAATTTCAGTTAGTAGTTTTGGAGAAATTTTGAGTACATTTAGTAGAATGACCTGTATGCTTTGACCAGAGAACAGACCAATGCTTCCCAAACTTTAATGTATATACAGTCCCCCAGGGATTATGTTAACATGCAGAGTCTGACTCAGTGGGTCTGGGGTAGGGTCTGTAAATCTGAATTTCTAACAAGCTCCCAGGTGATGCCAATGCTGCTGTTCTGAGAACCATACAGTACTTTGAGTAGCAAGGGATTAGACAACTCTTCTTAAAAATGAACATCCATTCTTCAAGAATTATCTGGCACCTCTAGCAACTGTTTCTAGCCCACAAAGTCACTAAGAGTAGTTTGTGCTATGCCTTGCTTTCCAAAGCCAAGAAATGGGAGCTCTACAGGGCTAGGAACAAGCATCATTGGGCTCTCAAAGAATCATCATAGCACATGTGCAGGCTTTGCTCTCTTCCTCATTCTGTTCAGAGTCTCTTCCAAACCTATTTAGAGAAATGTGTCCTTCATCCTAGAGAGATACCACTGGCTCTGTGACCAATTGTTAGTTGTAAGCAGTGAGAAAAAGATAAGTTCAAGAAATTCCAGTTATAGTTAAATTAGGCAAATTAATTAATAAATTACTAATCTTGGGAAGCTATGTTATTAACTCAGTAATAAGGGCCCTGTGAAAATTAAGACAAATTATGATTATGATTACTTTATAAAGACTATAAATTACCACTATCTTTGGCTGAATAACAAGCCACCCTAAATTTTAATGGCTTAAAACAGTCCATCTTTATTATTGCTCAGAATTCAGTAGGATATGTGGGCTGGGTCAGCTGGGGCTAAGTGGTTTCGGATGGCCTCACTCATAGGACGAAGACCTCAGCTAAAACTTCTCTGTCAGTGGCTGGGACCTCTCTCTTTGTGGTCCCTCGTCTCCAAGAAGCTAAATTGGGATTCTTTGCATGATAGTCCCAGGGTTCCCAACAGCAAAAGAGGGGAAGCCCCAGTATGCAATCCCACTGTATGCGTTTTCTTGCATCCTTTTTACATACATGCCATTGTCAAAGCAAGTCACAGCCAAACTGAAATTCAAGGGATGGAGGAGCAGACTTTACCACTTCCTGTGAAATACTGTCAGCATTTTCTCAGTTTAGCTCACTTGGTTCTCTGGCTTTAATTAGTCCCATTCCACCCACAGGTAAAGTAAACCTCTACCCATCCCCGTGCCCCGAAAAGTCTCATCTAATGAGTAGATAGTTCTAGATTCAGAGGAGCCTCCTTGGATGGAGTTCTTGATCCAGAAACCTGTGAACTTAAAAGACAAGTTATATGCATTACACACATCCAACATACAGTGTTGACACAGAGGTTAGCTACAACAGATACTGCCACTCAAAAAGAAGAGCATGACAGTCACTGATTTGTAGCAGTTCTGAAATCCAGCCTATTCTAGGGGCAGAAAATGTTTCCTGATTAGAGACCACTTCTTGTCCTTAGGAGAGTCTCCTCAATACCACAGTTCTGTACTGCTTTTGGCTTCATCCTCTGGCTTTTGACTCTGCTCTCTGAGATATCCTTCCTTTTGCACAAAAAAAATGGTCTATATTTGCAGCTGAGAAATGTTCTCACTCTGCTTCTTATGAGTAAAATATTTAAGGGCCAAATGGCCATTTTTGTTTTCATTTTGAGTTATGTTTATGTTTTTAGTCTAAGATTGGTTTCTTGTGGATCTGATTCAGGTCCATTCCACGCCCTGAAAGCCACATTTTCATTTCTTTTAAAGACAAGCCTCTTTCTACTCTGGGCCAGGTGTCAAATTGGCATGGTGTAGCAACCTTAGATTCATAGACCTTTAATCTAGCTAAGTCTTTCAGAGGACTTTAACAAGGGAATTTATAGCGGATCCTTGATTTTGCCTTTGGCTCTCCATCTTGTCTCATGTTGAGAATTCTTTTTTCCAAGCTAGGGAGACTGATTTGTTTTCCAACCATGCAAACACTGGCTCCTCTCCTCTAAGTTCTTCTTGCAAACTGAATAGTTCTTTCTTCAGCTCATACGCAACCATATGCATCCACTGATACTTTCAACATTCTGTTTGGAGATTCCATTATCCAAAATCCAAAAGTTGATTAGGTACACTTTCTGTCTTCCAAGTTATTACAGGCAATAGTTTTGCCAATTGTTTTGTTGCTTTATAACACGGGTTGCTCTTTTTCCAGTCTGTTGTAGACATTTCCATGCCATTTTTCCAGACTTCACTAAGCGTTTCCCTCCCATTGTTCTATCTAGCTTACTAACTGTTTATTTACAGCTTTTCCAGCTTCTTCCTGCTTCCTGGTTCCAAATCTAATGCCACATGTCTTATATTTTGTTTGGCAACACTGAGTTTCTAGGTATGTCTCTATCTTATCTTTTGCTGTATAGAGAGTTACCCTAAGACCTAGCAACTTCATACAATATATGTTTATATTTATTCTTTTGCAATGTTCTGTGGACTTTCTGGGTAGTTCTCATGGTCTGGGTTCTCAGCTGGATGGTTGAGAGGACGTGAATATCTAGGTCTTTCCACATGATTTCTCATTCGCAGAGGGCTAGCCTGGGCTTCTGCCTGTCATGGTCTCAGGGTTTGCAGTATCAAGAGTGGGAAAGCCCCGAGGTGATAGTATTTTTCAAAATATTGCTTGCATAACATTTGCTAAGGTCCACTAACCAATTAAAAACACATGGCCAAGCAACAATTCTATAAGGTAGAGATATAGACTCTACATCCTGATGATTGGAGCTGTGAAATACTGTGGCTTCTTTTTTTTTTCAAACTGATACTCTAGTACCCAAAGAAACATAATTTTAATTTATTATAAAACCATTTAGACAAATAAAAATCCATTTATTTACATGGAATATGTTAGACTTGGCATTTCCTGAAACACATGCAAATATATGCATATTCATATGCCTATTTAAATAAGTGGATACTGATATACACATGTATCCATACATATACTATATATATATATTTATATATATATATATATATATATATATATATATATATACACACACCTATATAAAGTGTGTAAGTGTATTCCTAAATCAGATGACTTCTTCTGAATAAAAAAGCATGGAACTCATCTTTCTTTTAAAAATCCTGTTACTTTTTTTTCCTTCATTTTATTTTACAGTTAGAATAGTACTCTTTATCTGAATTCACTTCGTTTGGCTGAGGACCATTTAAGATGATAATTTAGTTAGTCAAAATCATACTGTTTATTTTAATATTTTATTTAATATCCATATTTCCATGCATCCTATAAATCAAACTTTCTTTTTGTATACATGGCTATATGATACATTCCATTTTTCTATTCCATTTTTAAAAATAGTCTTTTAAGAAAAAGTTCCTGTAATTGGTACAGTATATACTTTTGGAATTTAAATTTAAGTTAGGTTGAGTGTTAACAAATGTAGAATTAAGTTGTTACCTTTAGTTAGGAATTGGTATGCAAATACCAACACCCTGTGTTCATACAGTAGTCCTACACACAACTGTGTCTAACTTCTCCTATTCCAGAGGCTCTTCTGTTTACCTTCCCAAGGGAACAAGCCTCCAGAGTTCTGCTGAAGTAGAGGAGGGGTGCTTGCTGGGCTAATGGAACAGAGAGTGGGGATTGGATTAGAGACAGGCAAAGCCCACTAAGGACCTTCTTGGTTTCAGCTAAATATTCAGATTCACAGGACTACCACAGGCCACACTAGGACTGGACTGCTCAGAGAGAGAGAGGTGAGAATGACAGCTTTATAGCTGGACAACAACAGGCATTCCTTTAAAAAGCCCTTGCAGCAGCCCATGTGGCAGTTCACAGAACCTCCCAGTAGCTGTCCTCATCTTAGATCACAGCTTGACGGCTGGGATGTGAGTTCACATCAAGAGGTGCAGGAGTCACTCTAACTTAAAAGATTCATGTCCCACAGAAGTTAATATCTCTTATAAGAATTCTATACACATCAATTCCAGAGACTGCACAGAAGACACACCAGTTACAAGAGCCACCACACAGGAAGGATGAAAGTTACATTCAGTCCAGATGTAGTATATCAGGTGACATTTTCATCATAAGCAATACTGCCTGATAATATGGTTAACATAGCATTTTTTATCAGTTACCAGAGGAACAAAGTTAGAGAGCTAAATGAAGTTCAGATTCTCAGGCCCAAAGAACGGATTTTGTTAAGTCTTTTTTTCACACAATCTAATTGCTTGTTTTAATTTATTATTTTGTTTAATAAACTTATTTATTTATTTTTGGCTGCATTGGGTCTTTGTTGCTGCCTGCCAGCTTTCTCTAGTTGCAGTGAGCAGGGGCTACTCTTTGTTGTGGTACTTCTCACCACTTCTCATTGCGGTGGCTTCTCTTGTTGTGGAGCACGGGCTCTAGGTGCATGAGCTTCAGTAGCTGTGGCTCAGGTCTAGAGCGCAGACTCAGTAATTGTGGTGCACGGGCTTTGTCACTCCATGGCATGTGGGATCTTCCCAGACCAGGGTTCGAACCCATGTCCCCTGCATTGGCAGGCGGATTCTTAACCACTGTGCCACCAGGGAAGTCCTAATTTTTTTTATTATTAATGAAACAGGAAAGAAAGAAACACATGAATAGATATGTGGGGAAGGAGGCAGTTTAACGTGGTGTGCAGATAAGGGAATTTCAGTCTGTTTCTATGCTCTCAAGGAAACATGAGGTAAACATACTATCACAGAGTCAGAATGGGGATGAGGTGTGGGACATTAGTGGTAGGAGGAGAAAGTGTGAAGTAGGCCATTTTGTAAGAGTATTTGATGATGACCCCAACAAAAAATGTTATGTTCAGGATTTTTTTAATTAAAAAGTATTGATGTATTACTTAGGATAGGCTAAATGCAATAACAAATAGACTCCAAAGTGTATAATGGTCCAAACACAATAGAAGTCTATTTCATGTTTATGTAACAGTATTAGGCTGGAACATAGGGTGGTGGGATGACCTTCCTCCATGGAGTCAATTTGGGACAAAGCCTCCTCCACCTTCAACACTTGGCTTCCAAAGTTGGCAGGTCCTCTTTCTTCTAGTCAGAATGAAAGAGTGTAAGGGGAGTTTTGTTTGAGGTAGGTCTAGAAGTGGCATCTGTCACTTCTGTCCAAGTGCCACTGGCTGGAACTAAGGCAAATAACCACACTTAATTTCAAGTAAGGCTAAGAAATGTAGTCCAGTTATGTGCCTACTATAACAAGGAGAATAGATATTTCATTGAGCAGTAGTGTGGGCATTTAGATTTTGGAAAGATTTCTATTATATACATTCTATTAAATATAATATAAATGTTATTTTAGAATCCAAGGATGTGGTCCATTACTTTAAAGAGCTTATTTGAAACATCTAATTCCTTACTAATTTCAGGTCAGTAAAATATTATTTTAAAAATAAGTAGCAATCATATCAATAGCATTGCATTAAGGATAATCTTTATGTCATTAGAGTCGTGATTTACACGTATATACAAGTGTATACTGTTTTACATAAAACATACCCCTAGACTTTGCAAAACTGGCCATAACTCAATTACTTTCATAGTAAATGAAGTGTTCATCTTTACTTTTAAAGAGAAACTTATTCTTTTATCTCTCTGGCTTATTTTCAGAGATATTTACTTCTTTTAAGTCAGGTACCAGAGTATTTTACTCAATTCTGCATGACACCAAATTACCACGTTACAGAGCACATGCCATTTTAAGGGACCACAAGAAGCCAAATATGGAAGTAGGAACATCCAACTTATTAAAATGCTTCTGCTCCTCTGCTTGATGCTGACCGAGGCTCTACTTTTTGGTGATCTTGTTTTTCTTAACAGAACATAGAAGCTGCAGGGGAACTTAACAAATACCATTTTCACTTTAAAACACACTTCATGACACTAAACTAAAATAATAATTGGAGGATACATCTTTATAACTCATATATTAAAATTAAACGTTAAAAATGTACCCCCTCTTAGGTTTATAAATGTGAATTCTTTTAATTTCATCATTACTTTAATTTTACCAGTTTTACACATATATGAGATGTCTTTGGCTTCACTTATGGTGGTTTAAAGTGCAGCATATTTTTTTCTTTTTAATAAAGGGACTTCTCAAAAATTAGAAGAAAAAAAGAGCAAACTTACTATTTGACAGCCTTTTCCATCCATTCACATCTTTCTATAACATTATCCTTTTGATCTAATGGGCTCCAGTAAAAGATGAAAGTTTGCGTGGTGTGTGAGCCAAACTGGCATTGCTGTTTTTAAGTTACACAAGGATGAAAGGCAAATGCTGTTCCTACTCTTTGATTATTTTTGCATATGTGTAACTTAGAAAGTGACTGTAAAAATTGAAACTTTCCATGGGTCTAGTTTGCAAAAAGGAAGCCACTCATAGCCAATTTAGAAAAATAAACATCCAAATTCTGAATGTTTGAAAAATTACTCCAAGGCCAGATTTGTGACATTTCAAACATTTAAAGTTGCCCTCATTGCTGATAGTCTTATCTGTTGCTGAGGAAATTCACACCCGTGGCATAACTATTTCATACCTATACAGTGGTGGCGTCTTTTTTTTTTTTTTTTTTTTTTTGCTCGGGTTGGGGGAATAACAGTGAACCAAAGTGACTCTCAATTTCAACACTACTGTTTTGCACAATGTGTCAGTGTGTCTGTAATCTCTCAACTTCAGGAATGAAGATACAATTACAAAGGAGAGTAAATCTGGATATGTTGTTCAGACATACTTACTTCCTACACTTAAAAAATATAGCAGTGTACATCTGCTTAGACCCTAAAAATTACCAGGAAACCTATTCCTCACCAGAGGTTACAACAGACAAAATGTTCACATATCTAATTTTATTTGAGGAAAGAGAGAAGATTTGTTTTAATGTTACCTTAGCATCCTAAGCTAAGATGGTAAAATGCTTCTTTGCCAAGTGATGCTTTTCAGAATTTAATGCTAAAATAATATTATGGAATTAAAAGTGACCCTAAAGCCTATCTTATAAAAATGCCCTACCCCTTTTGTTGATGACTAAAGTAAGACTAAGTGATAATATTAATTGAGGTGATGAAAATCATATGTTTTAATTCAGTATAACAGTAAAGATTGCCTGATGCAACGTGTTATCTTGTGTGCTATGGCTTACTGTGCTAGGTTTTAAATATTATATCATGAAAAGCACAAAATCTGAACATCACTTTCCTGAAATCATAAGCAGAGTGTCAAAAGAATTAGATTTCTGTTCACTTTTTTTTGGGGTGGGTGAGTGTCCCACTAGCTACACTTGAATTTGTAAAACTTTGTGTAAGGTATGTTTGTTAGCAAGTGAGAGCACTGTCAGAGCAGTTTTCCAGGGTTTCCTGTGGTCTCAGGAGTCCACAAGAGAAAGATGTCATCAAGGTAAATTTACTGACCAGAAAACTGACAGAAGGATGTACAGATTTGGGTATTATATATGATTCAAACCCAATTCTTTGATAGCTTATTTTAAATAATGATATCCTAGGGGAAATAGTAAACATTATCATGCATTATTTGATGATTTCATTGTTCTCGCCCAACTAAGATAGACTTATTTGATTGTTCTTTATTTTTTTATTATTTCTACCAACTTTGAGTTTTCACCATTCAAATATTCATAACAAACATTCCTCTTTTGCTCCTTATTATTTATTACTTAGCCAATTAAATACACATGCTCCTTTAATCTTATATATAAATTTCCCCAATCTATGTGTCATTATTTTTCTTTGAACCATTTCCATATGTTTAGCATTTCTTCTCTTAATATCTGACTCACCTTTGGGAATGTTAGGTGCTGAGAAACTGCTAGAAGACCACCAGTTAGGGCTGATGACCTAACCAGAGTGATGAAAATAAGAGATTTAAATGACTGAGTTTTTGTTTGTTTAAATAATACATTTTATAGGTGGTAAAGAAAACTGCCCTGTACCTTACTGAATGGTTGACTTTTTTCATTTTAAACAATTTCTAAGTTTCTTGGGAATGTCATGAACTAGGGAAAAGAACACTAAAGTGGGACTCTGAGTCTTAGGGACTCTGCAAAATATGATCTTAGTCATCAAGAAATTTTTCACTACTTACTTTTATAAATAAGGAAATAGTATTAACATTGTAATACTTGCCTTGCCTTCTGTGTAGAGCTGTTGTGAGTTCCAAAAAGATACTAGTGATAAACATGCCTTGTAAACTATATACTACATTAAAATTATAAAGTAGGATTAGTATCCAAAGTATCCATGCTTTGCACATTGGCTTAGACAACAGGTAACATTACTACTATTTCATGCCATCATTTATATTGAGTTTAACTCAGTGACCATGAATTCACATAAAACCATAAGAATCTGATGAGAAAGTATTTCATAGGTGACATCTCAAGCTATTACTAGGAAGAGGTTTGAGAAGGTTACAAATAGCCACATTAAAGTCAGGGAATGACTAAGCATTTGAAAAGAGAAGAAAGAATGTGATTATTTTATTAGAAGGAAGATGAGAGGTCATAGATTAAAAAGAAACAGGAAGCTCAGAAATGGGAAAAGAAGAGTCATGGAGTCAATTAGGTGCAGAAAGGCTGTTCCAGATGGCCAGAGGAAGCGTGGGAGAGCAGTCTTCTGGGACCAGGGCTCAGACAGTTGCAACAGACTGTGACTGAGGCTGAAGACTGTAAATCAAAGGCACTGAGGGGGAAAAACAACACCCATAGAAACATTACTCTTTACCTCATGTCCCAGCCCCATTTTAACGTTTCCTTTTAGAATATGCTTACAAACATTGCCCTAAATTTTAAAAAATCTTATAGTTAAGTTTTAAACTTTTTCTGCATATTTACTACATACCCAGAATTTCCCAATAAAATAGGGGAAAAATAGAAATTGTTTGAATTAATACCAGCTTAAAATTCTTGCTCACACACAGCAAGAGAGTCTACCAAATGAGTTGGTGTTGTCATATTCCTTCAAGAGAAGCCTCAGCAAGTTCAGCAGCTGGATCAAAATAAAATCCTGTCAGGCTTAATATGTTAAAAATCTTGTGAGAAGAAAGTTTAAGAAAACCCCCAAAAACAAAGGTTCTCTGCGTTCATAGCATTCTCATCATTCACCTAATAACCCAGCTTTAAAAATTCAGACATTCACAATATATTTCTACCAAATCAGCAACCTCAAATCTTGTCTTTCCTCTTTATCCCTAAAGCAACAGTGGAATTAATGAGTTTGTTCTCTTTCTGTGGGGAGGGGTAGCTACCCCATCAGCCTTCTCTCTACTTTCTTGAAAAACAGGCTATGCTTATCCAATTGTTCTCCTGAATATCTTTCTGTAAATGGCAGTTTTCAAATGTTGGTAACAGGACTACTTTATACACTTAAAAAAATTACTGAGGACCCCAAGGAATTTGTGTTTGTGTGGGTTATCAATATTTACTCTACAGATGGTCCTTACTTCATATGTTACCACATTAACTCAAACTCAAGTATATGAGAGATTTTACCTGAGTTATCACAAGGTTGTGCAAAAAGCAAAGACAGAGTTCCAGGGTGCCTAGGTTTTGTTTAGCATAGTACAGTGTAAATGGAAGATGGAAGATTGCTTGTACTAGAAATTACAGTTGAAACGTTTATAAAATATTTAGTCACCAATTTATTTAAAAATAACAATAACTCATTAATCCCATGTTAACATAACTAAAAACTATGTTTTCCAAAAGAAAAAAATTAGCAAAAAGCACATCTACCTTTTTGCAAATTTCTTTAATATATGGCTTAACAGAAGACAACTGGAATTCTCAAATCTAGATCTGCATTCAGTCTGTTGAGTTCCATTTAGTTAAAATATATGAAGAGAATATGGACTAATCAGCTGTGTAGTTGGAAAAAATAATATTTTTTAGTTTTTTCAGATAATTATTTGATATTACATCAAAACTCAACAAGAGGTAGAGTCTTAAAGGTTAGATGTAACTAAAGAATGTGAAAATATATCAAGTAACTTTTTATAATCTTTTCCATTAAAATCCATTGATTTATCTTGCATTTTAAAGTATTTTTAAAGGATTTTACCCATGCAACATTTTTTTTAGCAAAATGAAATAGTCATTTGGAAAACATTAATTCATTGAATTATGCCAATCTTTGAAATGTTGACACTTTTCATTATAAAATATCAATAAAACAACATTCATCAATCCCACTGATCTCATCAGAAATGACTTTAAGGATTAGGAAGCGATTAGGCTATCAGAGGCAAATACAAATTTTCCAAAATTCCAATTTTTCTTTGAAAAAACACAAATGTTATTATTTGCAACAAATACTCTTAGTTGTTTTCCTTGAAGTGACAGCCTCACGTCACTCATTTTTGCAATATATATGTCAGTACCCACGTATGAGTAACAATATTTATTATCTGTTATTCTTTCAAGTAAAAATTATTTTCCATGAACCTATTCAGCTAGACACTCCAACAAAAAAGTTCTTTCTTGAGACAGTTATGGTTTGCATAAAAACTGCTTTATATATACTTCCCATTTTACCACACAGAATATGAAAAAAACATTTACTCAAGGGTCATGATTTAATAAAATCAATAATTTGTATTATTTCACCAAGGACTTTCTTAAGTGACACTGGATCTTTGTTTTTAACTGCAAGAATATAAAGACTACTAGTACTATTTGGTACTCCTAACTTCATGTGGGCTAAGACACCAGGAGTTTTACCCTTCACTGCTTTTCAAACATCAGTGCAAATAGCAAGCCAGTGAAAAAAAAGCAAATAATGTCAGTATTACGGGGAAAAAAAAAAGTTTTAACTTTGCAGACCCCCAGAATGTGTCTTAGGAACTCCCATGGAGCCACAGACCACACTTTGAGAATCACTGCCTTTAAACAAATCTGACCATATCAGCCCCCTGCTTTAAAGACTTTCATCTTTTGTCCTAATGTCAAACAAATACACTTTAAACCTGATGTACAGAACTTTGACAATCTGGACGCCAGCTGCCTTTAGACTCTTGGCTGCCATTCCTATTTCACATGCACTCTTTGCTCCCAGCACCCTGAGCTACTCACTAAGCATCTCACTCTGTGCCTTTCATCACTCTGGGCTTATGTGCAAGTGTTACTTTCTCCCTGATACCTTTCTGTCTCTGTCTGAAAAAAACTCCTGATTCTTTAAAATCTAATTCAAATGTTAGCACCCATGCGAAGTCTTTCTCTCACTCCTAGGCAGCTGACCGGAGTTGGATACTGCTTCCCCTGGGCCTTTAGAGTACTTCATTTATTCATTCAACAAAATATTGGGAGCATCCATTCATCTTAGTCACTATTCTCAGAGCTGGGAGAACAAAGCCGAACAAGACAGAAAAGAATTGTAATCTAACCTATTAGAACTGATCTAATAGAACTTAAATATTAAGGCAGTGATAGGCAAAATAATAATAATAATAAAACAAAAAATAAAGTCATATGGTTTCAGATGGTGATAATTGCTATGAAAAAATAGGATAAAGGGATGGAGAATCACCGGGTAAGTCACAGATATTAGTTAAAATGTTCAGAGAAGAATTCTCTGTGGCAGTAATATTTGATCTAAGACCTGGGAGATTTAAAGGAGTGAGTCAGGTCAAGAAAAGGGGAACGACTTTCTGGAAATGAACTTAGGGTGCTGTAAGAATAGAGAACCCTAAACCACAGAACTGATCATGACAAAGAGGCAGATGCTGAGGGGCTCCATCCAAGTGAGGGAAGTGTAGGAGACAGAGGAAGCCTGAAAAAGCTCCAAGAGGACCCACAGTGCCTGTATGGATGGCAGTGTAAGCACAGGTGTGGCTGCAGTGGTCTATCCACTGGAGAAGTCTGTGGTTTAGGGCCCAGGGGACGCCTCCAAGCCCAGTTCTCAGGTCTCAAAGATGATTCCTTAAGCAACTATATATCCTGTAATATTTTTTTCCTTGAACTAGCTAACTTGGTTCTATTATTCATTGCTAAGAACCCTGACTGATGTAAGAGTCTTAAATACACACACATGTACATATATATGCACATATACACTTGTACATATATATATTTATATTATGTTTAATGCCTTGGAACTCATGACAAAATCTAAGGAGTAAATGTGGGGTGAGAGAGCAAAAGTGAACTCTTTTTTCTGCCTTTCAATAATTCATTATCTCCCCACATGGATCAGGTCAGCTAATAAACTCCTTACTGATAGCCCCTTCAGTTCCACCAGTTGAAGACAATTATTCTACTTGCTTGTACCCATTTTCCCCAAATGGCATTTTATCTTTATATTCTCTGCCCACCACTTACTCCGCATACCTAAGTCTCCCCTCTCTCTAAGTCAGGTTCTGATCATCTCAGGTGGTGTGAGATGTTGTAAAGAAACAAACATGGGAGGTTGAGGCACCAAGAAACTCAGGAAAGCAGAAGGCCTTTACTAATATCCGAGGGGAAGGGTCAAAGAAAAGATAGAGTCCAGTGAGAGCTGCAGCCTTGGCACCAACGAGAAATTCAGAGATGAAGCAGGGAAGAGATGAAGCCACCTGTTGGTCAGAGCAGGGTAGAGAGGAATGCCTCCGGAGAGGCAAAGTGAAGAAGAAATCACATATCCTGGTCTCAGTCCGCTCCAATTGCCATAACCAAGTCCCACAAACTAGGTGGCTTAAATGACACAAATTTATTATATTTTCTCACAGTTCTGGAGGCCAGAAGTCCAAGATCAAGGTTCCAGCAGTGTTGTGTTCTTCTGAGGTCTCTTTCCTTAGCTTGCAAATGGCCATGATCTCACTGTGTCCTCACATGGTGTTTCCTCTGTGTGTGTAACCCTGGAGTCCTTTTGTATGTCCAAATTTCCTCTTCCTATAAGGACAGTCAGATTGGACTAGGGCCCACCCTAATGGCTTTGTTTTAACTTAATCACCACTTTAAAGACCTATCTCCAAATACAGACACACTCTGATATACTAGGAATTAGGACTCCAATATATGAATTTTGAGTGGACACAATTCAGCCCATAACAACCCTCAATGTTAGTCATTACAATTCTTATTTATCACTTTTTTTTTTTTAAAGAATATCTATCATCCTCACTTTTCTTACCTGCTTATCACCTGCCCTCTGTAATTCCCTGTTCATTTTTTACCTGGCTTATCTGGGTGAGACATAGTTTCCTTTTTTTTCTAAATAATCACTAATTTATTGGTATTTTACAATTTGAAAGACTTTGTAAATGTTTTCATGTTTTATCTCATTTAATAATTAATTATCCTTGTGATATGGATGTTATTATTTTAGGCCCATTTTTTAAATGAGGAAACTGAAAGATATAACAATTAAGCAATTTTCCCAAAGTGGAAGAGTTACTAATTGGTGAAGCCAGGGTTCAGACTGCAGAGATTTGACTCAAGAACGTGGGCTCTAATCACCAAACAATATAGGCTGTTCCCTTAATCATGTCTGAACTACGATCTAGAACATAATTGCTGATCTTATCTTCCTTTCCTGATAATTTATGCATGAAATTAGTGCTCTCAAAAGCAAATGCTAGAAAAAGTCCTTACATAATGTATTAGTTTTCTATTGCTGTATAACAAATTACTAAAGCTTAGCAGGTTACAAGAATACCCATTTGTTATCGCAGCTTCCATGGTCAGTGTTACAGGCTCAGTACAACTGGATTTTCTGCTCAGGGTCTCACAAGGGTGAAATCAATGTGTCAGCTAAGCTGTGTTCTCATCTGAGTCCAGGATCCTCTTCAGGATTCATTCAGGTTGTTGGTAAAAGTAATTCTTTGCAGTTGTAGTGCTGAAGCCCTCATCTTCTTGCTGGCTATTGACTGGGGGCCACTCTCAACACTTATCAGCTTCTCTCTATATGGCCCTCTAATGACATGGTAGCTTACTTCTTTTTTTTTTTTTTTGCCGTACGCGGGCCTCTCACTGTTGTGGCCTCTCCGGTTGCAGAGCACAGGCTCCGGACGTGCAAGCTCAGCGGCCATGGCTCATGGGCCCAGCCGCTCCGCGGCATGTGGGATCTTCCCGGACCAGGGCATGAACCCGTGTCCCCTGCATCGGCAGGCAGACTCTGAACCACTGCACCACCAGGGAAGCCTGGTAGCTTACTTCTTCAAAGCCAACGAAAGAATCTGTCTCCCCAGTCTCAAAGATGGAGACTTATATAACATAATCACAATCACAAGGATTACAAGACACTACTATGAACATTATGTGAAAAATTGGACATCCTAGAAGGAATTGATCAATTCATAGAAACATACAAACTAAGAAACCTTAATCATGAAGAAATAGAAAATCTGAACAGCCCAGTACTAAGTAAGGAGATGAGTCAGTAATCAAAAACCTCCCAAAAAGTCCAGGACAAGGTAATATCATGGATGAATTCTACCAAGCATTTAAAGAAGAATTAATGCCACTCCTTCTCAAACACTACCAGAAAAATTGATGAGAAAGGGACACTCCCAAACTCATTTTACAAGGCCAGCGTTACCCTGATACCGAAGCTAAATAAGGACACTACCAAGAAAAACAAAACAAAACAAAAACAAACAAAAAAAACACTACAGGCTAATATCCCTCAAGAATTTGGATGCAAAAATTCTCATTAAAATGTTAGCAAACTGAATTCATCAACACATTAAAAGGATCATACACCATGATCAAGTGGGATTAACTCCTGGAATGTAAGGATGGTTCAGTATAAGCAAATCAATAAATGTGATACATGATATTAATAGAATGAAAGATAAAAATCATATGATCATCTTAAGAGATGCTGAAAAAGCATTCAATAAAGTTCAATATCCCTCATGATAGAAACTCTCAACAAAGTGGATTAAACATATCTCAGGATAATAAAGGCCATATATGACAAGTCCACAGGTAACATCATACACAAGAGTGAAAAAGGTTGAAGCTTTCCCTCTGAGATCAGAAATAAAACAAAGGACGCCCAATCTCACCACTCCTATTCAAAATAGTACTGTTAAGTCCTAGCCAGAGGAATCAAGCAAGGAAAAGGAAACCCTGATGTGCTGTTAGTGGGAATGTAAATTGGTAGAGCCATGATGGGAAACAGAATGGAGATTCCTCAAAATATTAAAAATAGACCTACCATGTGATCTAGCAATCCCACTTCTGTGTATATATTCAAAGGAGATTAAATAAAATCCTTATCTGAAGAGATATCTGTATTCCCATGTTCACTGCAGCATTATTCAATAGCCAAGATATGGAAACAGCCTAATTGTCCACTGATAGATGAATGGATAAAAAATGTGTGATATATGTATTCAATCATGAGAAAGAAGGAAATCCTGCCATTTGCAACAACATGGATAGACTTTGAGGGCATTATGCTAATTTATATGTCACACAGACAAAAAATACCATATGATCTCATTTATAAGTGAAATTTAAAGACACTGAACTCATAGAGAGATTGGAAAATTGGTTGCCTGGGGCTGAGGGGTGGGGAAAATGGAGAGATACTGGTCAAAGGGTACAAACTTTAAGTTATAAGATGTATAAGTTCTGGAGATCTAATTACAGCATAGTAACTATGGTTAACAATATTGTATCATATACTTTAAAGTTGCTATGAGTAGAGCTTTAATGTTCTCATCATAACAACAGCAACAAAATGGTAATTATGGGAAGTGAAGGATTCGTTAACTAACCTTATTGTGGTAATCATTTTGCAATATAAATATGTATCAAATCGTTTACTCAAAGTCTACCGATCTAAATGTTAATCTCATCCCAAAATACCCTTACAGAAACATCCAGAACAATGTTGGACCAAATATCTTGGCACCATGACCCAGACAAGTTGACATATATAAAATTAACCATCACACCCACCCACCCACTCTGATTTTGGATAGAATCACCCAGTCATTGTACTTTTGTAAAACAAAGTGGCAAACTTTTTAGTTTTTCAGTTTTTTACTCTTAAGATCAATGATTTATGGAACACTAATGTAGAATGCCTCAGAGTGAACCCTGTAATCATTGAGGATGTCTTCAGGCAGTTACAAGGCAAGGTCAAGGCAAAGCTACTGTTGAATACTAAAATCATGCTGAATTTAAAATGAGAGTTGCTTCTACCCTGGTGAGATTCATCCTGACTCACTGAAGTAGGATTCATTAAGATGGATAACCCAAGTTCTACTTGTTTTATAAATCTATCATTTAAAAATATTTAGAAATTACCAGCAGCGTCCCAGCCTGAGCAGTAGAGAAAAATGCAATATGGACACTGCCCTTAAAGGACTTACAATCTAGTAAGGGGGAAAAAAAGTAGACATCAATACACGGTCACAGGCACACACCACACACATTTCTGGTAAATGTTGGTTTTTAATCATTCAGAGAATGAGGTTCTCAGTAAAAAATGGAGAGATGCCTAGCCATGTAATTCATCTTTCCTGGAGTCAAGGAAAAATAAAAATGAAGGCTGGGAGGTAAAGATGGATAAGATTTGAAAAACTGAAGGAAACTGGAAGATCCAAACAAGGTGACAAAAATAAAAAGATTAACATAGCTTATCTGGGAGTAAATAGAAGATGGCTTGAGGGAGAATAAACTTGATATTGATGGGACCTTCAAGTTTCACAAAATTTGCAAATGCCACTTACAGTTCATTTTACCTTCCATAAATTCAACGATATAAATGCTGAAAAATTTATGAAAGTTCTTCAGACAGTTAATTGTCTTTAAAATACAAATGCGAAGTTCTAGCTAGAAATCATCACCTGTCTGACCTCTTTACTTTCCAATAATTTGCATTACCATCAATTTCAGTTATTTTTCTTCCCTGAGCCACTCTACACAAAGTGAAAAATAATTTATTGGGTCACAGGAACTCGTGTATACTTAAAAAAACAACAGACCAAAAATGTCTCTTTGATCTCCAGATTCACTCCCAAGCTAAGTGACTTTCACTCCTGAACAACAGTTCTACAATATGTACAATCAGAATACGTATCACAAAAATGGAAGAAACCACACATCCCAAAGAAGCAATGTCATTTATAGTGCTGTATTTAAGATTGGGAGCTCTGGACCAAAATTGCCTGTGGAGTGCTTAGAATTTTGTAGCGAACATGATAAATTTAATTAACTTATAGATATTAATCCTATTTACTATAAAAAAACAAATTATACACCACCTGGCATAGCATCAACTAATTGACAGTGCTGACAATTTAATTGAGAAATGTAAGATGCAAAAGGGAGCTTCTGAAAGTTTTTTTTAAAAGAAAGATGAGGATAAAAGATGGAGAAACCAAAATGTTTATAATAGCATTTTTTTCCATCTTAACATGCTGAAATTTTGCAAGCGTTATCAGATTAGAACAGATATAATGATCCCTTTTTGGGAGGAAGTTCTAGAAATTTGTTTTCCCTAAGTCTTCTTTCTCAATCAGCCTATTAAAAAAAAATAGATGATTTCTTTCTGGGAAGCATTTCCATGAAATGAATTTCTAGACTCACATGTTGGTAACAGTTATAACCAGCACTCCTATAAAAGAATAAAGATTGTTTTCAGGATTTCTATGATAGTCACCATGTAGTAGTAGTTATAGTTAATCCAAGCTGTTAAATTTTCAAGGGCACTGCTGCTTTGCAAGGCATAATGCTGATTTTCTTATCTCAGCAATGCGGCCTTTAGTTATTTTTGTGATCTTGATCCTCCTGTATCCGTTTTTTGGTAGATTCAAAACAATATTTCTTTTGTCCTGATTTTCCTCATTAGTTTAAAATAGCATTTTGACTTCGAGTGTTTCATGTGTACATAGAAATGAATCCTGAAAACTTTCTCCATGGTGTTGTGATTAATTTGTTTTCTTTCACAGGAGCTTTTAAAACAAAACAAAACAAAAACCTTTTCCTATTACTGAAATCATATACCTTTTTTTGTGACTAAAATAGAAAGCATCTGTCAATCCAATTCTTTAGTAACGTTGATACACCATATGCATTCAATTCAGTAATTTAATGGCATAAAGTTTTTTCAAAAAGATATTTATATTTATGTATTTTTATATATTAGTGACTTACTGAACCAAGGTGAAAATATCTTGCTATTCCTTAATCTTACTAAATATTTTCAACTCAACATATTCTAGGATTTACAGCACACAAAATGTGTAAGCCTGACAGATATGTTCTAGTTACTTTTAGTTTGGTAGGCATTTTTCTACTCTATCTCCCAATAAAGTTTTCTAAAAAGTCAAAAAATGTCGAGACCTTGTTCTGTGTTTCAATAAAGAGTCCTATACATCGTACTAGATGGAGAATAACATTACAAGCCTCCCTTGGGCTCCAAGATACTGCCAGTTGGACACTCTGACCTCTTTTACAAAAAAAGGAAATGAAAACATTCAGCACTTTATAACAGGATGCCTCTGATGGATTTGGTTATACAAGGTTATAGCTGTCAATTGGAAATGCCTAGTCTACCTCAGTTTGAATCACCTTTCTTGTTTTTCTTCTGCAAGAAAAAGAAATCTGAATTACTCAAGACAATAGAGAAGCTTTACCCTAAACTAAGAAAAGAGGAAAATGGCAACATGTACAAATTTTCATCTTTAGTCATTTTTTTAGCCATATACACTTGTGCAAATTATTCTGAACCTATAAAACTGCATAAGATTATGCTATGAGATGCTGAGCAGTAGAAAATATGATCATCAATTTGTCTCAGGGAAGTGAACAAGGGTTCCTTCAGTACTTAAGATTAAATGTATCTTAAAATCATAGACGGAAATTCTAAATTCCAGAATAGGTTAATTTGAAAAGTTATAATTATTCTACAATTAAAATTTATTCTCAATGTCTAAGAAAACTCCCTGGCAGAAATGCAATGCGATTTCATTACTTGGTATATCTCTCATAATTTTAAAAATGCCCTTTCCAAACTGTTAAGTGGTGAACTGCTGAAATTATAAACCAATGTATTTGATGCTAACCACAACTAATCATTAAGTAGTCTGTGTGAGCCCAATATGAGTTCATAAGGAATCTGTTTTTAAAATTATTTTATATATATATATTATATAATCATGTATCAATTGAGCAAATAACAATACAAATGTGTCTTCAGATACAATGAAGTGTAACTCTCATGCAGTACCAATTAGTGTTTTAAGAAAAAAATCTATAATGTAAATATAAAAGATAGAGATAAGATTAAGTGAAGTGCAGAGCATATGAACTTGGGCAAAGAACTTGAGCTACGTTTATGGGAGAACCCAGTGTACATCAGGAGTACAAAGAGTGCAAGAGTGACATGGGGTCTATGATCTGGTGGGGTGGGAGTGAAGCCTGGAGCAGGCAGGGGTTCACATGTGGAAAGGAAAGAGCAGGATGTGTCCCAGGAACTAGGAGAAATTGTGAGCATCGTTGGGGGAAACTGGTAAGGAGGGAAGATAAATAGATAATTAGAAGTAAATAGATGGTAGATTACATAGGACCTTGTAAACCACAGAAAGCTTTTGGACTCTATTCTAAGCACAGTAGGGACCCTGTGATAGGCTTTTAAGCAGCAAAGCTTCATAATCAGATTTTATCTTTAGGAACATTTCCTTGGCTCTAGTGGGGTAAATGATAGGAGATCAGGGTCTATCATAGAGGAATACAATACTATAGTTAGTAGACATTAATGTGGTATTTGAAGGAGATGATAATGGCCTTAAGTAGTAAAGTATCACTGAGAGTAGACTGAGGTGAGTGGATTCCAGAGATATATTAGTGTTAATAGTAGGAAAGGGAGAAGACAGAGTTAGGAAAGGTGCCTCGGCGTCTGTCTTGGGCAACTGACTGGCGAGTCTGTGTGTCATTCCCTAGCAGAATAGACTTTGAAAAGGAAGAGGAATGGGGAGCTGGGGGATAGCAGAGATGATGAGTTGCCACTTTGACATGTTGTGTAGGATGTTCCTTGGATCATCCAAGGGATCCTGGGCTGTAGGGAGTTGGATGAACAGACAGATTTAGGAGAAGAATCTGGATTTGAATTAGAGATTTGAAATTCACTCTTAAATAAATATAATTGAAAATGGGGATGGGTGAAAACTCTCAGAGAATTATGGGAAAAAAAGCAAAAGTAATTTCAAAGGCAGAACCCTAAGAAACATTGAAATTTAAGGAGTAGGCTAAGAAAGAAAAGCCTGAAAGAGGACACTGTCAGAAAAGTGGGAGGAAACTTACTTTAATTATAAAAATGACCTCGGTAAAGAAATGTTTTTGTATTGCACGAGGCTAATCTATTTTACGAGTGTTACTCTCATATGTTGGAAAATGAATAAAAACAGAGCAATGCCTGGAGGTAGAAATATCAGGAAAAATGAAGCTAAGGAATCACCTTCATTTATCCATTTATTCACTGATACATTCAGGGGCTTCCTATTAAGGATTCATTGTGAAATACTGTAAAAGATGTTGCAGCATATATAAATTAAGCACAGAGTCTGGGTTTCAGGAGCTCATGCACTACAGTAAGAAATGAAACGTGCTTTAATAAATAATTTGAGGGGGAACAGGGCATGTTTCCTAAAGAAAGCATAGAAAACATACTAAGGAAGGCCAGAAAAAGAATACAGAGCCCTGCCACACGGTCAGGCACGATGTAGATTCTCAACGTACATATTGAATCAATTTGTGCCGTCCAGCTGGAGGGGTTGAAAAAAGCTTTCTGTAGCAGTTGGCATTTGCCATTAAAATAGGAGAATTCCTCATATTTAAATATAAGAGAGAGATAAATCAGTAGCAGGTACAAGGGCAGCAGCTGGAGCAACTTAATCTGGAGTAAAGACCTGAGAAATGTATTCATTTTAAAAATATTTTGAGCATCTGTCTATATTTCCTCAAGTTACAAACAGTTCATTTTCGTGGCAGTGGCAGTTTCTGATCAAGAGCTAAAAATAACAATCGATGATGTCTAAAACACTCATAAATACATTCATATTTAATCCTCAGAGACAACTTTGATATTCAAGACACTTATTTCTACACATGTAAACCAAGACCTGAATGGGTAAATGCAATAGAATCTAAGTCTTTGCAGTGTCCTACACCTTAAATTTTAGAATATTCTGGCCATTTTCATCATGACATTCTCAATAAACAATTCTAGACTAATTAAAAATGTATAATGCCATTAAAATTCCCGGTCATAACAGCTGAGAATAGAAGTGCCTGAGAGAGCAAGTACAGTTTGTGTGTGTTGGGTTCTGTGTCTTGTGCATGGTGAGGGCTTCAGAAGGAAATACTGAGACGGTTTAAAGTGAAGGGCTTCAGCAGAGGCTGTGCAGATTAAATAGACAAAACACAGTGTGGAAATTTAAGTGATCTGAGATTTCAGTAACCATTTGGAAGCCTAGTTTCTGGTCCTGGACTCATGATTTCATCTTAAGTCAGCTGCTAATTCTCTGAATAATAACAGTTTTACAGCATTTGCTGTATGAAGAATGCCTATTAACTTATATGTCTGACTTTCAAAAAGACTAATGCACAATTTTTAATTAAGATACCTTTTGTGCTATCTTCTTAACATAGTACAGCAGAAAGCAGTAAATTTACTTAAATTTCTAATGATCATTTTCAAATATACTGAAACATTTATTTGAGTGGACCTGTTATATGCTACTAACATATGTCAGTACTTATACTTTATATCTCGCTCAGTGTTAATATCCTAAGGTTATGTATAATACAAGTTTCAAATACCTGCCCTCGATATGTATTGCAATCCAATGTGATAACGCTAATGAAAAGTGGTATGTTTCCTCTTTGGTTATTTGAACAAGGAACACAACAAGAAGTGTGTGAGGTGCCTCTTAGGCCATCTGCTAGCTCCCTTGATTACTAAATGTGCTCCAT
Organism: Hyperoodon ampullatus; assembly: GCF_949752795.1. Taxonomy (NCBI): domain Eukaryota; kingdom Metazoa; phylum Chordata; class Mammalia; order Artiodactyla; family Ziphiidae; genus Hyperoodon; species Hyperoodon ampullatus. Next base: position 79,184,674 of record NC_136917.1, on the reverse strand, counting down.
GAGTGCTTGAAGACAGAGCCTTGCAGAGGCATTGGGTCTGCCAAGCTTCTAATTAACCGTTCTTGAACTTATGCCAGTTTTAGCTTTCTGTCTTAAGTTTAATGCCTCTGTCGGGCACACAAAAAGTAAAATCACTTCCAGTATTTCAACTGAAGAGCATCCCTACCCAGGAAGTAAGAAGGACATTTTATATTCATGTTATGAGTGTGCAGTGGGAATAGAGAAGAGTTAACTCTGGTTCTGACATACAGATCTGAGTTACTCTTAGCTAGAAAGCACTTTTCTCCTATTTTATATTTCACACGCCTATACTAAATCATAATTGATGTTTCTCAAAATCTTAAATCTTCCTAGGAATTCTATGAGCTTTTAGAAGAAACTAAAGCAGGATTTTTTTTTTCCTTTCAGGAACAAACACCCATAGATTTACAAATATTCACCTACACATGTCTTCTGAATGGCCAGCCATGCTGAAGACTTTGTTCTTTTTTTTTTTTTTTTATTGGAGTATAGTTGATTTACAGTGTTGTGTTAGTTTCAGGTATACAGCAAACTGCTTCAGTTATACATGTACATATACCTATTCTTTTTCAAGTTCTTTTCCCATTAGGTTATTACTGATTATTGAGTAGAGTCCCCTAAGCTATACAGTATATCCTTGTTGGTTATCTATTTTAAATATAGTAGTGTGTATATGTGAATCCCAAACTCCTAATTTATCCCTCCCCCGCCCCACCTTTCCCCTTTGGTAACCATAAATTTATTTTCTATGTCTGTGAGATAAAGGCCATATATGACAAGCCCACAGCTAACATCACGTTCAACAGTGAAAAGCTGAAAGCATTTCCTCTAAGATCAGGAACAAGACAAGGATGTCCACTCTCGTCACTTTTCTTCAACATAGTTTTGGAAGTTCTAGCCATGGCAATCAGAGAAGAAAAAGAAATAAAAGGGATCCAAATTGGAAAAGACAAAGTAAAACTCATTGTTTGCAGATGACAAGATACTATACATAGAAAATCCTAAAGATGCTACTAGAAAACTAGTAGAGCCCATCAGTGAATTCGATAAGGTTGCAGGATACAAAGTTAATACACAGAAATCTCTCGCATTCCTATACACTAAAAACAAAAGATCAGAAAGAGAAATTAAGGAAACAATCCCATTTACCATCACATCAAAAAGAATAAAGTATCTGGGAATAAATCTACCTAAGGAGGCAAAAGACCTGTACTCCATAAACTATAAGATGCTGATGAAGGGCTTCCCTGGTGGCGCAGTGGTTGAGAGTCTGCCTGCCGATGCAGGGGACACGGGTTTGTGCCCCGGTCCGGGAGGATCCCACATGCCGCGGAGTGGCTGGGCCCGTGAGCCATGGCCACTGAGCCTGCACGTCCGGAGCCTGTGCTCCGCAACGGGAGAGGCCACAACAGTGAGAGGCCTGCGTACCGCAAAAAAAAAAAATGCTGATGAAAGAAATCAAAGGTGACATAAATAGATGGAAAGATATGCCACGTTCTTGAAATGGAAGAATCAATATCATCAAAATGACTACACTACTCAAGACAATCTACAGATTCAATGCAATCCCTATCAAATTACAAATGGTATTTTTTGCAGAACTAGAACAAATTTTTTTTTAATTTGTATGGAGACACAAAAGACCCTGAATAGCCAAAGCCATTTTGAGAAAGAAAAACAGAGCTGGAGGAATCAGGCTCCCCAACTTCAGACTATACTACAAAGCTACAGTTGTCAAAACAGTATGGTACTGGCACAAAACAGAAATATAAATCAACGGAACAAAATAGAAAGCCCAGAAATAAATCCACGCACCCATGGTCAATTAATCTATGACAAAGGAGGCAAGAATAAACAATGGAGAAAAGAAAGTCTCTTCAATAAGTGGTGCTGGGAAAACTGGACAGCTACATGTAAAAGAATGAAATTAGAACACTTCCTAACACCATACACACACAAAAAAACCTGAAAATGGATTAAAGACCTAAATGTAAGGTCGGATACTATAAACTCTTAGAGGAAAAACACAGGCAAAACACTCTTTGACATAAATTGCAACAATATCTTTTTGGATCCACCTCCTAAAGTAATGAAAATAAAAACAAAAATAAACAAATGGGACCTAATTAAACTCAAAAGCTTTTACACAGCAAGGAAACCATAAACAAAACAAAAAGACTGTGTTTTTAATGTGTCTGTGTTTGCGTGTATCATCTAGGGATGCATATCAAATATTTATTTTTGGCTGCATTGGGTCTTCGTTGCTGCAGGTGGGCTTTCTCTACTTGCGGCGAGCAGGGTCTATTCTTCCTTGCAGTGCGCGGGCTCACTGCGGTGGCTTCTCTTGCTGTGGAGCACAGGCTTTAGGTGCATGGGCTTCAGTAGTTGTGGATAGCAGGCAGTAGAGTGCAGGCTCAGTAGTTGTGGCGCATGGGCTTAGCTGCTCCATGGCATGTGGGATCTTCCCAGACCAGGGCTCGAACCCATGTCCCCTGCATAGACAGGCGCATTCCTAACTGCTGCACCACCAGGGAAGCCCCCACTTGAGGCTTTCTTTCTATGAAAAACATTCTGAAACGGGTGTGACATACCTGCTATTTTCAGACAAACAATTTTCAAGTAATGTAGCTAGCCGCCCATATCCATGGCAAGAAAAATGTCAGGTAGGATGGCAGTAGGGTCAGGTGGGATGGCAGTAGGGTTTTTTTTAACATCTTTATTGCAGTATAATGGCTTTACAGTGTTGTGTTACTTTCTGCTGTATAACAAAGGGAATCAGCTATATGCAAACGTATATCCCCATATCCCCTCCCTCTTGCATCTCCCTCCCACCCTCCTTATCCATCCCCTAGGTGGTCGCAAAGCACCGAGATGATCTCCCTGTGCTATGCGGCTGCTTCCCACTAGCTATCTATTTTATATTTGGTAGTGTATATATGTCAATGCTACACTTTACTTCATCCCAGCTTACCCTTCCCCCTCCCCATGTCCTCAAGCCCATTCTCTATGCCTGTGTCGTTATTCCTGCCCTGCCCTTAGGTTCATCAGAAGCATTTTTTTTTCTTTTTTTAGATTCCATGTACATGTGTTAGCATATGGTATTTGTTTTTCTTTTTCTAACTTCACTCTGTATGACAGATTCTAGGTCCATCCACCTCACTACAAATAACACAATTTCGTTTCTTTTTATGGCGAGTAATATTCCATTGTATATATGTACCACATCTTCTTTATCCATTCATCTGTTGATGGACACTTAGGTTGCTTCCATGTCCTGGCTATTGTAAATAGAGCTGCAATGAACATTGTGGTAACTGACTCTTTCTGAATTATGGTTTTCTCAGGGTATATGCCCAGTAGTGGGATTGCTGGGTCGTATGGTAGTTCTATTTTTAGTTTTTTAAGGAAACTCCATACTGTTCTCCATAGTGGCTGTATCAAGTTACATTCCCATGTACAGTGCAAGATGGTACCCTTTTCTCCACACCCTCTGCGGCATTTATTGTCTGTAGATTTTTTGATGATGGCCATTCTGACTGGTGTGAGGTCATATGTCATTGTAGTTTTGATTTGTATTTCTCTAATGATTGGTGATGTTGAGTATCTTTTCAAGTGTTTGTTGGCAATCTGTATATCTTCTTTGGAGAAATGTCTATTTAGGTCTTCTGCCCAATTTTGGATTGGGTTGTTTGTTTTTTGGATATTGAGCTGCATGAGCTGCTTGTATATTTTGGAGATTAATGCTTTGTCAGTTGCTTTGTTGGCAAATATTTTCTCCCATTCTGAGGGTTGTATTTTCATCTTGTTAATGGCTTCCTTTGCTGTACAAAAGCTTTTAAGTTTCATTAGGCCCCATTTGTTTATTTTTGTTTTTATTTCCGTTTCTCTAAGAGGTGGGTCAAAAAGGACCTTGCTGTGATTTATGTCATAGAGTGTTCTGCCCAGGTTTTCCTCTAAGAGTTTTATACTGTCTGGCCTTGCATTTATGTCTTTAATCCATTTTGAGTTTATTTTTGTGTATGGTGTTAGGGAGTGTTCTAATATCATTCTTTTACATGTAGCTGTCCAGTTTTCCCAGCACCCAGCACCATTTAAGATATCCACTTTAAATATAAACACACATAGATTATAAGTGAATAGATGGAGAGAGATATATTATGCCAACACCAATCAAAAGAAAGTAGAAGTAAACTATATTAATTTCAGGAAGAGTAGATTTCAGACCCAGGAAAGTTATCAGGGATACATAAGGACATTACATAATGATAAAGGGGTCAATTCTTCAAAGAGACATAATCCTTAATGTGTATGCACCTAACAATAGAGCACTCAAATACAGTACATGATGCAAAACTGATAGAATTACAAGGAGAAATACATGAACCCACTATCATAATTGGAGACCTCAACACCCTTCTATCAGAAATGGACAGATCCATGGGGCAGAAAATCAATAATGAAGTCAGCAACATCATCAATCAACAGGATATGATGGACAACTATAGCCTACAATTGGAACAACTGGACATAAGTATGCAGAAAATGAATCTAGACAAAGACCTTAAACCTTTCACAAAAAAACTCAAAACGAATCACAGACTTAAATGTAAAATGTAAATTATACATCTCCTAGTAGATAACATAGAAAATCTATATGTCCTTAGGTTTGACAATGACTTTTTAGGTACAATACCAAAGGCATGAACCATGAAAGAAAGAATTAATAAGCTGGACTTCATTAAAATTTTAAATTTCTGCTTTTTGAAAGACAATGTCAAGAGAACAAGAAAACAATCCACAGACTGGGAGGAAACATTTGCAAAGGGTATACCTGATAAAAAGTGTTATCCAAAATATACAAAGAACTTTTAAAACTCAACCATAAGAAAAAACCTGATTAAAATACAGGTCAAATAACTTAACAGACACCTCATCCAAAAAGATACACAGATGGCAAATAAGCAGATGAACATCGTACGTCATCAGGGCAATGTAAATTAAAGCAGCAATGAGATACCACTGTACACCTGTTAGAGTGGCCAAAATCCAGAACACTGGCAATGCCAAATTCTGGTAAGAATGCAGAGCAACATCAACTCTCATTTATTGCTGGTGAGAATGCTAAGTGGTATAGCCACTTTGGAAAACAGTTTGGTGATTTCTTAGAAAATTAAAAATAATACTCTTTCCATTTGATCCAGTAATTGTCCTCCTTGGTATTTATCCAAAGGTGTTGAAAACTTATGTTGACACACAAACCTGCACATGAATGTCTATAGCAGTTTTATTTATAATTTCTAAAACTTAGAAGCAATCAAGGTATCCTTCAGTAGGTGAATAGAAAAACAACTATTGTACATCAAGACAATGGAATATTATTTAACTGCTAAAAAAAATCAGCTATCAAGCCATGAAAAGACATGCAGGGAACTTAAATGCATATTATCAAGTGAAAGAAACCAATCTGAAAAGGCTGCTTTCTATATGATTCCAGCTCCATGACATTTTAGGAAAGGCAATATTATGGAGACATTAAAAAGATCAGGGTTGCCAGAGTCAGGAAGGAAGGAAGGAAACAGGTGGAGCACAAAGGGTTTTTAGGGCAGTGAAATTACTGTGTATGATGCTGTAACAGTGAATACATGTCATTAAAATTTGGTCCAAACTCAGAATGTATAACACCAAGAATGAACCCTAATGTAAATTACAGACTAGGTGATAACGATGTCATTGTAGGTTCATCAGTTGTAACTGATGCACCTTTCTGCTGGGGGATATTGATAATGGAGGAGGCTATTCAGTTGTAGGGGCAGGGCTTACATGGGAAATATCTCTACCTTCTGCTCAATTTTGCTATGATCCTAAAACTGCTCTAAAAAATAAAGAATCAAGAATATAATGGTTGCTTTATGTAACCATTAGGTTTGGGGGAAGATTTCAAAGGCATCACTGAAAATGATGTATCAGTGATACATCTATCAAAATGAGATGTATCTATCATTTTGTTTCTGCTGACCTCCTCCTCGTTTCTTCATCGTATCTGCTTCCTGGATAAACACTATCTGCCCAAGAAAAGAAGAAAAAGAGAGAGAGAGATGGAAGGAAGGAAGTAGGGGAGAAGGAGGGAGGAAGGGAGAAAGAGAGGGAAAGAGAGAAATGTACTGCCAGTTTTTAAAAATTACCTTGTGATTATATTCTTATTCTTGTTTGTAATGTCATACCATAACACACAAACAAGATGCACTGTATAAATGAAAAAACATCAGTGCTTAACCAATTTAAGTTTTGGCAGACTTACTAATAAAAGTAGATAAACAACCCCAGCCCAGGCTATTAGAAAGAAAAATAAGTTTGGAGACTAGAGAAGCTGGTTCAATAATAAAGAACAGGAAGTGTCTACCATTTAAATTGGATGTTTTTCTTATTGTTGACAGTTTAGTCCCACAAGACTTTTCATTATCTGGTCCCAGTATAGGAGGAAAGAGCAAAGTGGGCTCTAAAATGCCAGTCGGACATGCAAGGGCTACAGAGGTCAAATACAAGAGATGCCAGCCTTTATTTACCTGCAGTACTTAGGAATTTTTCCTTTTTGAGGCGAGAGCATTCGGGCCTCATTCTCTCCTTCTCAGTGCTCAATCTCATGCGCTTAGATATATTCCCAGGGGCTCTTTTATTCTTTGAAACAGAAATCTTTGCAGACGTGTTTCCTAATTTATTTTCAGTTTATTTTCTTTAACCTTGAACTTATTTAAGGAGTCTTAGCTTCTTAAAAATATATTGCAAAAGGAGAAGCAAAATCTGCGGAAAACAAACCTATGAGGACCTCCAAAAATCTCACTACTTTCCTTTATGATGCTTCTATTTAAAACACGTTTGTATGTCTAGGTCTTGGTAAATTTATAAGTATAAATATAAAAATAAATATAAATGTAAATGGCTTTCAATATAGAGAATGATTATATTGACCTCTATAATTAAACAGCAGACTAAATCTCCTGAAAATCTCCAATTACCAAACACCAAGAAATATTGGGATACAACTATAAACACCCCTTTAAATGCACGGAGGAGCTCTTGAGAGTTAGGGAACTTGCTGGTGGCCTTAAAACTGAGAATGTAAGTGAAAATAAGATACCCCCTAATCTACACTCAGTGAAGATGATCTGGGAAAAAAATCTGATCTCACTGCCAGTTTGAAAAAAGAAAACAAAAAGACGCCTGACTGCCTGGCCTGGAATTCGGATGGAATATATGTCTCCCTCCAGAAATCATAATAAAATTCCTCTCTTCACAAAATTAAAGATTTAAATGTACAGTAGTAGAATGGCCCCAAGAGTCCCAAGAAAAGAGCTGAAGAGGGGTCCAAGTTTGGTAACAGTCTAGAGTTCCTGGCCAAAAAGAAAAAAAAAAAAAAAAAAATTAACATAACAACTTGAGCCTCATAGCATTTCTTTAAATCTAAAAATACAACTCAATTTTTAAAAACATAATGAAATTAGCCACATGAATGAGACTGTACAGATAAAAATGTCAGAAAGAATTTCAGATGGTCGACTTACTAAATATCAAACCTTAAATAAATGTTTAAAATGCTTTGAGAAAAGGTAAAACCAAAAAACAGAAGAATGTTTTAAACAGCATGAAAATAATAATAATGATAAATAATAATAATAGAAAAGAGCCTAGAAAGACAAAGAGATGGAGATGAAATGAGGCTGAGAAACAGGTGAAGAATCATGTCTAAATTAGAAGTAGTTTCCAGAGACAAGAACAGAGAATGGGGGAGAAAAAACATACAAAAAGAACATCTGAGAAATTCCCAGTATTCATGAAAGACACAAATTTACAAATTCAGAGAGCCTAACAAATTGGAGTCAAGATAAATAATAAATCCACACTTTGATACATAATAGTGAAACAAAGGAGCACAGAGTCAAAAAGTTATCTCAAAAGCAACTGGAAACCACTGAATAAAGTTTACAATTTTTATAACACTTTTATCTTTAGATGCATGATATTAAAGATTTACACTTAGTACTATAAAAAGTCACTTGAAATAAATCCTTTCTCTGTTATGTTACAAAAAATAAATAAATATATAGAAACAACTGGAAGGAAAAGAGAGATTATCTAGAAAGGGATATCATTTAGTCAGACAGCAGACTAATCAATGACAACAACAACAAAAAAAGGGAAAATATGGTCAATTTCCTGAGAAGAAATATTTATCAATTTATGATTTGTAAAATATCAAACTGTAATTGAACAATAAAGATGAGATAAAGGTATATCCAAAAATATTTTTAAAAAAATAAGAGCTTACCACCAAGATTTTCTCATGATGCAACTAGTAAAAATATCAAGAGGAAGAGAAATTATACTCTAAGGAAGGTCTACAGCTCAAGAAAATGATCAAGAATGAGTTTAAATTGATACTGATGTATAAAATAATACTAATGAAATTTACTGATTTTGGAATGAACATTTGTGAAATTAAAACCTTGATTAATAATATCTAAGATTGGACTTCCCTGGTGGCACAGTGGTTAAGAATCCTCCTGCTAATGCAGGGGACACAGGTTTGAGCCCTGTTCCAGGAAGATCCCACATGCCACAGAGCAACTAAGCCCGTGCGCCACAACTACTGAGCCTGTGCTCTACAGCCCGTGCGCCACAACTACTGAGGCCTGCGTGCCTAGAGCCTGTGCTCCACAACAAGAGAAGCCATGGCAATGAGAAGTCCATGCACTGCAATGAAGAGTAGCCCCTGCTTGCCACAACTAAAGGAAGCCCGTGCACAGCAACAGAGACCCAATGCAGCCAAAAAATAAATTAATTTAAAAAATACATATCTAAGGTAAAAGATTTGTCCAGAATGAATACAATCTTACATCACTGAATTATTAGGAAGAAAAGAAATATTATTTGTTTGGATCTTGTTACATTTGCCTACTAATATAAAAGCAGTAAAGAAATCACAAAAAAGAGCAGTGAAGAACGGTATTTAGAAAACACAAAAATTAATGGCGGAAATAAATCCAAACATATTTTTAGAACAATAACTCTAAATGTAATATATGAGTCTGTTAAAAAGATTATCAGGTAAGATTAAAAGATTAAGCTATTAACAAGACAAACATCAAAAATACAATGCCTAAGAAAAGATGGATATTTAAAATAAATAAATAAATAAAAGAACATACTAGGAAAATACAAAGCAAAGTAAAGCTGAGGTGGCTATGTTAATAACAGATTAAACAAACTAAGAAAAAACATGTTACTAATTATAACTGGGCTCATTACATTTTGATTAAAATAAAAACTTACTAAGAAGTCATAGTATTTCTAAGCTTCTGGCACCTAATATGTAGCCTCAAAACATGAAGCGAAAAAAAATTCAACAAAATAACCATCATGATGGAAGATTTATCATATTTCTTTCAGTAACTAATAGAATGACAGATCAAAATTGATAGGATATAAAACATTGAAGCAACACCACTAAGAAACCTGGGCTAAGAGCATATAAAGAGGCTATAGAAAGGAATTTTGTTACCTTTCTTTTGGTTAGTACTTATCTAGTAGACCTTTTTCTGTCTGTTTATTTTGACCTTACTGTGTCCTTATATTTTAAGTATGTCTCTTGTAACCAGCACAAAGCTAATTTTTTTTTAAGAATATATTCTTACAATCTCTACCTTTTAATTGGCAAGTTTATATTTATTTTGCATAATGGCATTTTTAGGCTTTTTAAAAACATATTCCTTTCTTTTATTTTTCCTGTTTTCTTTTGCTTCCTTTATTTCTACATTTCTTTTCTGTCTTGGGATGGAGGGCTAAGTGTTCTTTCTCTCTTGAATTCTTCATTCTTTTATTTTCTCACATCTTTTATAAAGTTACCATTCCATTTTTATTCTTTTAATTCAAACCTTTGAAATTTTACCATACTTAATAACAAATTATGGAGTCCCTCTGTATTCTACACTCTTTCAGAACAAATCAAATTATAGCACTCTAATTTCATTACACCTCTGGCTTAGATACTCTTTAACACCACATTCTCTCTGTCTCTTTCTTTCTCTACACACTTAAGTTAAATGCTCTCTTGGGCTTTTCTTCTCTTTATTTCCCAGTGGAAGCTTTTCTCAAATGTCTACTGAGTCTTGGCTGCTGGTACCTACTTAAGAGAGATGCATGAAGAGCTCTGTGTATGTGAGCAGGCCTTGCCATTAATGAACTTCCCTACAGTATGAAAATAAAACACTTATGACCTCACACATTTCAGTATCTGCAGGTCTTTACTCTGAGATCTTTGAGCTGTCCAAAAACAAACAAAGAAACAAAACTACAATTGATAGAATGAAACAGGCAAGGAAGACTCTATTCAAGACTGTTACAATAAGGGGAAGAGATTGAACTCAACTCCTGTGAAACAAAAGATGAGAGAGTTTTAAGCATGGAGTAAGCTACTGGCAAACTACTGGAGTATGTTGGGAAGAGGCTAATCAATGTGATTAGGCCACCTGTGTTTCCTAATGGGCTCCCATGGAAGTCAGATTCTGACCCTCCCACAGAGACTGGGAGAGAGGGCCACTATCTTTTTTGATGATTACATTTCAAAGGGAGGCATCCCAGGTCCTTGAAAAAGACATTCCTGAGTTGTTGAAGATTTACATCTCAAAAGGGCAGAGAAATAATTTATAATTATAAAATTTTCTAAAGTAAATGCTCTGGTGGGGGTGGAGTCAAGATGGTATACTAGAAGGATGCAGAATTTACCTCTCCTCACAACTGGGGCACCTACCAGGCATCTGTGGGGGACCACAGACACCTAAGGGGACAGGAGGAACCCCCAGTGACTGGGTAGGAAGGGGCATGGGGAGGGTGAAGGGGGAGGAGAAGTGGAGGTGGGATGGGATCAGTGCCCCTGCGGGGTGTCTGGGGGAGGGGAAGGGATTCCCACACCCAAAGGGGGAAATTGGAGAACCACTGGGAGGGCAGAGGATCAAAAGGGAGAGTGGCCAGGTTTCCCCTGCCCACTTGGACCCCTAGGAACCTGCTGAGATCCCAGGCCTGATCCTCTGCCCACCTAGGCCCTCTCCAGCCATGTGGGTCTAGAGGGAGTGGGAGGGATGGAAGGGGGAGCAAAAGTAAAGGCCGGACCTATGAGAACAGCACCCCTGAGGGGTGGCGGTGGGAGGGAAGGAGTTCCTACACCCAGCGGGACCCACCCATGGTTAGGGGTCCAGCAGCTATGAGAGAGAACCTGGGAGAGACACTGGGGGAGGGGCATGAAGGAACAGAAGGGAACGGGGCCAATGCTTTCCCTGTCCACTTAGGCACCGGGAAGACTGTTGGGCTCCTGGGCCTAATCCTGTGCCCTCGGAGCCCCCCTCCTGCTGTGCAGAGCCCAAGCCCTGCCGCTACAACCCCCCCAGGAGCCTAACTCCAAACTCCGGAACCCCACACTCCAGAGGCCCTCCTTTCTACGTGCGACCTCTCCCCTTCTGCACACAGGTCCTAAGTAGAGGCCCTGCCCCATGATGAACGTCGCCCTGCCTAGGCCCCACCCCATGCTCAAATGTCACCCCCCCACCCGCCTAGGTCCCACCCCACCCTAAACCCCACCCGGCCTAAGTTCCACCCCTCCGGCCTAAACTCTGCCCCTAAAAAGAAGCCAAGGCTTTTTTTTTTCTTTTTCTTTTCATTTTTCCTCTTTTAGATTGGGGTTCTGTTTTACCTTGTTGATTCACTATTCTTACTTTATACTTTTATTTTTCCTAATAAATCTTTTATTTTTCTAATTTTATTTTATTCTTTATACTTTGTTAGGGATCACTCCTTTTGGCTTGTTGCCCCCCCCGCTTTTTTTGCCTTTCTCCTGCTGTGGTTTTATTTTTACCCTATTGAAGTTGTTTCAATTATAGTTTTATTTTTCCTAATATACATTTTATCTTTCTAATTTAATTTTGTTTTTTATTCTTTGATATTGTACTGCTACTTTTTTCTTCTAATTTTTTTTTTTTAACTGCACCACAAAGCTTGTGGGATCTTGGTTCCCAGGCCAGAGATCGGGCCCAAGCTCCTGTGGTGGGACCTCCAAGTCCAAACCGCTGGTCTAACAGAGAACCTCAGACCCCAGGGAATATAAATCACACTGAGGCCTCTTGGAGGACCTCATCTCAGCACGAAGACCCATATCTATCTAACACCTGCAAACTCCAGTGCTGGATGTCTCAGCCCAAACAACCAGTAAGACAGGAATACAGCGTCACCCATTAAAAAAAAAAAAAAAAAGAAACGACAAAAAAGTATGTTACAGATGAAAGAGCAAAGTAAAAACCTACAAGACCAAATAAATGAGGATAAAATATGAAAACTACCTGAAAAATAACTCAGAATGATAGTAAAGATGATACAAAATCTCAGAAACAGAATGGAGAAAATATAAGAAACATTTAACAAGGATCTAGAAGAACTAAAGAGCAAACAAACAGTGATGAACACCACAATTACTGAAATTAAAAATATTTTAAAAGGAATCAATAACAGAATAACTGAGGCAGAAGAATGGATAAGTGAGCTGGAAGATAAAATGGTGGAAATAACTGCCAAGGAGAAGAATAAAGAAAAAGGAATGAAAAGAATTGAGGACAGCCTCAGAGACCTCTGGGAGAACATTAAATGCACCAACATTCGAATTATAGGGGTCCTAGAAGAAGAAGAGAAAAACAGAAGGGTCTGAGAAAATATTTGAAGAAATTATAGTTGAAAACTTCCCTAACTTGGGAAAGGAAATAGTCTGTCAAGTCCAGGAAGCACAGACAGTACCACACAGGATAAACCCAAAGAGAAACACTGCAAGACACATATTAATCAAACTATCAAAAATTAAATACAAAGAACAAATATTAAAAGCAGAAAGAGAAAAGCAACAAATAACATACAAAGGAATCCCCATAAGATTAGGTTAACAGCTCATCTTCAGCAGAAATTCTGCAAGCCAGAAGGGAGTGGTAGGACATATTTAAAGTGATGAAAGGGAAAAACCTACAACCAAGATTACTCTACCCAGCAAGGATATCATTCAGATTTGATGGAGAAATTAAAACCTTTACAGATAAGCAAAAGTTAAGAGAATTCAGAACCACCAAACCAGCTTTACAACAAATGCTAAAGGAACTTCTCTAGGCAAGAAACACAAGAGAAGGAAAAGACTTACAATAACAAACCCAAAACAATTAAGAAAATGGGAATAGGAACATACATATTGATAATTACCTTAAATGTAAATGGATTAAATGCTCCCATCAAAAGACACAGACTGCCTGAATGGATACAAAAACAAGATCCATATATATGTTGTTTACAAGAGACCCACTGCAGACCTAGGGACACATACAGACTGAAATAAGGGGATGTAAAAAGGTATTCCATGCAAATGGAAATGAGAAGAAAGCTGGAGTAGCAATTCTCATATCAGACAAAATAGACTTTAAAATAAAGACTATTACAAGGACAAAGAAGGACACTACATAATGATCAAGGGATCGATCCAAGAAGATATAACAATTGTAAATATTTGTGTACCCAACATAGGAGCACCTCAATACATAAGGAAGATGCTAACAGCCATAAAAGGGGAAGTCGACAGTAACACAATCATAGTAGGGGACTTTAACACCCCACTTTCACCAATGGACAGATCATCCAAAATGAAATAAATAAGAAAACACAAGCTTTAAATGACACATTTAACAAGATAGACTTAATTGATATTTATAGGACATTCCATCCAAAAACAATACAATACACTTTCTTCTCAAGTGCTCATGGAACATCCTCCAGATTAGATCATACCTTGGGTCACAAATCAAGCCTTAGTAAATTTAAGAAAACTGAAATCATATCAAGTATCTTTTCTGACCATAACACTATGAGAATAGATATCAATTACAGGAAAAAAATCTGTAAAAAATACAAACACATGGAGGCTAAACAATACACTACTAAATAACCAAGAGAGAACTGAAGAAATCAAAGAGGAAATTAAACAGTACCTAGAAAAAAATGACAATGAAAACACGATGCCCCCAAACCTATAGGATGTAGCAAAAGCAGTTCTAAGAGGGAAGTTTATAGCAATACAATCCTACCTCCAGAAATAAGAAACATCTCAAACAACCTAACCTTACACCTAAAGCAATTAGAGAAAGAAGAACAAAAAACCCCCAAAGTTAGTAGATGGAAAGAAATCATAAAGATCAGATCAGAAATAAATGAAAATGAAATGAAGGAAACAATAGCAAAGATCAACAAAACTAAAAGCTGGTTCTTTGAGAAGATGAACAAAATTGATAAACCATTAGCCAGACTCACCAAGAAAAAAAGGGAGAAGACTCAAATCAACAGAATTAGAAATGAAAAAGAAGTAAGTAACAATTGACATTGAAGAAATAGAAAGGATCGTGAGAGATTACTACAAACAACTGTATGCCAATAAAATGGACAACCTGGAAGAAATGGACAAATTCTTAGAAAAGCACAACCTCCCGAGACTGAACCAGGCAGAAATAGAAAATATAAAAAGACCAATCACAAGTATTGACATTGAAACTCTGATGAAAAATGTTCCAGCAAACAAAAGCTCAGGACCAGATGGCTTCAAGGGCACATTCTATCAAACATTTAGAGAAGAGCTAACACCTATCCTTCTCAAACTCTTCCAACATATAGCAGAGGGAGGAGCACTCCCAAACTCATTCTACAAGGCCACCATCACCCTGATACCAAAACCAGACAAAGATGCTGCAAAAAAAGAAAACTACAGGCCAATATCACTGATGAACATAGATGCAGAAATCCTCAGCAAAATACTAGCAAACAGAATCCAGCAGCACATTAAAAGGATCGTACACCATAATCAAGTGGGGTTTATCCCAGGAATGCAAGGTTTCTTCAGTATACACAAATCAATCAATGTGATACACCATATTAACAAACTGAAGGATAAAAACCATATGATCATCTCAATAGATGCAGGAAAAGCTTTTGACAAAATTCAACACCCATTTATGATAAAAACCCTTCAGAAAGTAGGCACAGAGGGAGTTTACCTCAACATAATAAAGGCCATATATGACAAATCCACAGCCAACATCATTCTCAGTGGTGAAATACTGAAACCATTTCCTCTAAGATCAGGAACAACACAAGGTTGCCCAATTCCATGACTATTATTCACCTTAGTTTTGGAAGTTTTACCCACAGCAATCAGAGAAGAAAAAGTAATAAAAGGAATCCAAATCAGAAAAGAAGTAAAATTGTCAGTTTGCAAGTGACATGATACTATGCATAGAGAATCCTAAAGATGCTACCAGAAAACTACTAGAGCTAATCAATGAATTTGGTAAAGTAGCAGGGTACAAAATTAATGCACAGAAATCTCTTGCATTCCCATACAATAATGATGAAAAATCTGAAAGAGAAATTAAGGAAACACTCCCATTTACCATTGCAACAAAAAGAATAAAATACTTAGGAATAAACCTACCTAAGGAGACAAAAGACCTATATGAAGAAAACTATAAGACACTGATGAAAGAAATTAAAGATGATACAAATAGATGGAGAGATATACCATGTTCTTGGATTGGAAGAATAAACATTGTGAAAATGACTATACTACCCAAAGCAATCAACAGATTCAAGGAAATCGCTATCAAACTACCAATGACATTTTCCACAAAACTAGAACAAGAAATTTCACAATTTGTACGGAAACACAAAAGACCCTGAATAACCAAAACAATCTTCAGAAAGAAAAATGGAGCTGGAGGAATCAGGCTCCCAGAGTATACTACAAAGCTACAGTAATCAAGATGGTATGGTAATGGCACCAAAACAGATATATAGAGCAATGGAACAGGAGAGAAAACCCAGAGATAAGCCCATACACATATGGTCACCTTACCTTTGATAAAGGAGGAAAGAGAATACAATGGAGAAAAGACAGCCTCTTCAATAAGAGGTGCTGGGAAAACTGGACAGCTACCTGTAAAAGAATGATATTAGAACACTCCCTAACACCATACACAAAAATAAACTCAAAATGGATTAAAGACCTAAATGGAAGGCCAGACAGTATAAAACTCTTAGAGAAAAACCTGGGCTGAACACTCTATGACGTAAATCACACCAAGATCCTTTTTGATCCTTTTTGACCCACCTCCTAGAAAAATGGAAATAAAACCAAAAATAAACAAATGGGACCTAATGAAACTTAAAAGCTTTTGCACAGCAAAGGAAACCATAAATAAGACAAGATGGCAACCCTCAGAATGGGAGAAAATATATGCAAATGAAGCAACTGACAAAGCATTAATCTCCAAAATATACAAGCAGCTCATTCAGCTCAATATCCAAAAAAACAAACAACACAATCCAAAAATGGGCAGAAGACCTAAATAGACATTTCTCCAAAGAAGATATACAGCTTGCCAACAAACATATGAAAAGATGATCAACATCACTAATTATTAGAGAAATGCAAATGAAAAGTACAATAAGGTATCACCTCACAGCAGTCAGAATGGCCATCATCAAAAAATCTACAAACAATAAATGCTGGAGAGAGTGTGGAGAAAAGGTAACCCTCTTGCACTGTTGGTAGAAATGTAAACTGATAGAGCCACTATGGAGAACAGTATGGAGGTTCCTTAAAAAACTAAAAGTAGGGCTTCCCTGGTGGTACAGTGGTTGAGAGTCTGCCTGCAGATGCAGGGGACGCGGGTTCATGCCCCGGTCTGGGAGGATCCCACATGCTGCGGAGCGGCTGGGCCCGTGGGACATAGCCACTGAGCCTGCGCATCCGGAGCCTGTGCTCCACAACGGGAGAGGCCACAGCAGTGAGAGGCCCGCGTACCACAAAAAAAAAAAACTAAAAGTAGAACTACCATATGACCTAGCAATGCCACTACTGGGCATATACCCTGAGAAAACCATAATTCAAAAAGTGTCATGTACCACAATTTTCATTGCAGGACTATTTACAAAAGCCAGGACATGGAAGCAACCTACGTGTCCATTGACATATGAATGGATAAAGATGTGGCACATATATACAATGGAATATTACTCAGGCATAAAAAAAAATGAAACTGAGTTATTTGTAGTGAGGTGGATGGACTTACTGTCTGTCATACAGAGTGAAGTAAGTCAGAAAGAGAAAAACAAATACCGTATGCTAAGAAATATATATGGAATCTTAAAAAAAGAAATGGTTTTGATGAACCTAGGGGCAGGACAGGAATAAAGACACAGACATAGAGAATGGACTTGAGGACACGGGGAGGGGGAAGGGTAAACTGGGACAAAGTGAGAGAACAGCACTGACATATATACACTACCAAATGTAAAATAGCTAGTGGGAAGCAGCTGCATGGCACAGGGAGATCAGCACAGTGCTTTGGGACCACCTAGAGGAGTGGGATAGGGAGGGTGGGAGGGAGACGCAAGAGGGAGGAGATATGGGGATATATGTATGCATATAGCTGATTCACTTTGTTATACAGCAGAAACACAACATTGTAAAGCAATTATACTCCAACAAAGATGTTAAAGAAAAAAAACAGTAAATGCTCTAAAAAACGGGCAGTCAGGGTCCTATACAGGTATACCTTAGAGATATGGCAGGTTTGGTTTCTGACCACCGCAATAAAGTCAATATTGCAATAAAATGAGTCACACAAATTTTGTGGCTTCCCAGTACATATAAAAGTTATGTTTACACTATACTGTTGTCTATTGTATACTGTAACGATAGCATTATGTCTAACAATTCAAAGTATATACCTTAATTTATAATACTTTATTGCTAAAATATGCTAACCATCATCTGAGCCTTCAGCTAGTTGTAATTCTTTTTGCTGGTGGAGGGTCTTGCCTCCATGTTGATGTCTACTGATTGATCAGGGCAGTGGTTGCTGAAGGTTGGGGTGGCTCTGGCAATTTCTTAAAATAAGACAAAAATGAAGTGTGCTCCATCAAACAGTTTCTCTGTAGCACGCAATGCTGTTTGAAACAATTTTACCCACAGAGCTTCTTTCAAAATTGGAGTCAGTCATCTCAAATCCTGCCATGGCTTTATTAACCAAGTTTACGTAATATTCTAAATACTTTGTTGTGATTTCAACAATCTGCACAGTATCTTCACCAGCAGTATATCCATCTCAAGAAATCACTTTCTTTGCTCATGAATAAGAAGCAATTCCTCATATGTTCAAATTTTATCATGAGACTGCAACAATTCAGTCACATCTTCAGGCTCCACTTCTAATTCTAGTTCTCTTGCTATTTCCACCACATCTGCAGTTACTTCTTCCAATGAAGTCCTGAACCCCTCAAAGTCATCCTGGTTGAGGGTTGGAATCAACTTCTTTCAAACTCCTGTGAATGTTGATATTTTGACTTCTTCCCATAAAATCACAAGATCTAGGTGAATCCTTTCCAGGTTTTCAATTGCCTTTGCCCAGGTCCATAAAAGGAATCACTATCTATGGCAGCTATAGCTTATGAAATGTATTTCATAAAGAGTAAGACTTAAAAGTTTAAATTGTTCCTTGATCCAAGGGCTGCAGAATGGATGTTGTATTAGCAGGCATGAAAACAACATGAATCTTGCTGTACATCTCCATCAGAGCTCTTGGTTAACCAGGTGCATTATCAGTGAGTGGTAATATTTTTAAAGGAATCTTTTTCTTTTCTAAGCAGTAGGTCTCAACACGAGGCTTAAAACATTCAGTAAACATGTAAATAGATGTGCTGTCATCCAGGCTTTTTTTGTTCCATTTATAAGGCATAAGCAAAGTAGATTTAGCATAATTCTTAACAGCCCTAAGACTTTAGGAATGGTCAATGAGCACTGGCTTCAATTTGAAGTCATCAGCTGCATTAACCCCAAGAGAGTTAGGCTGTCCTTTGAAGTTATCAATCCAGGCGTTGACTTCTCTCTAGTTATGAAGGTCCTAGATGGCATCTTCCTCCAAGAAAAGGCTTTTGTCTACATTAAAATTATGTTGTCTGTTATCTTAGCCAGGTCGTCATTCGTTATCTTAGCTAGATCTTCTGGACAAGTTGCTGTAGCTTCTACATCAGCATTTGTTGCTTCGCCTTACACTTTGATATTATGGAGACCGTTTCTTTCCTTTTCTTTCCTCATAAACCAACCTCTGTTAGCTTCACGATTTTCTTCTGCAGCTTCCTCACTTCTCTCAGCCTTCATAGAATTGAATAGAGTTAGGGCCTTGCTCTGGATTAGGTTTGACTTAAGGGGATGTTGTGGCTGGTTTGATCTCCTGTCCAGACCACTCACACTTTCTCCATAACAGCAATAAGGCTGTTTCACTTTCTTCTCATTTGTGTGTTCACTGGAGTAGCACTTTTAATTTCCTTCAATGACTTTTCCTTTGCATTCACAATTTGGCTAACTGTTTGGTGCAAGAGGCCTAGCTTTTGGTCTGTCTTGGCTTTCAACATGTCTTTCTCACTAAACTTAATCATTTCTAGCTTTTGAAAGAGACATGCAATTCTTCCTTTCACTTAAACACTTAGAGACTATTGTAGGGTTATTAATTGGCTTAATTTCAGTATCGTTGTGTCTCAGAGACTAGGGAGGTCCAAGGAGAGGGAGAGAGATGGGGGAAGGCTAGTCAGTGAAGCAGTCAAAATGTACACATTTATCGATTAATTGTGTCCCATCTCATATGCGTATGGTTTGTGGTGCCCAAAACAATTACAGCAATGAGATTGAAGATCACTGACCACAGATCATCATAACACATATAATAATAATAATAGGAAAGTTTAAAATATTGCAAGAATTACTAAAATGTGACATGGACACAAGGTGAGAAAATGCTATTGGAAAAAATGGTGCCAATAGACTTCTTGGATACAGGGTTGCCACAAACCTTCAATTTGTAAAAACCACAAACTCTGCAAAGCACAATAAAACAAGGTATGCCTGTGATAAGGAAGAAATCTGTCTAAAGTTTAGTCAAGGTAAGGGAAACATTACTGTTTCCTTGGTCAGAGCTTCAAAACAAAATCTTACACACACCCAATTATCGGCCTTCTGAGAATCACCAAGCAAGGAAGTGTAGGGACCTCGTGGTTTATAAGCATACTTCCCCACAATATCCCCCAGAGTCAGCCCTGCCCATTTATCACATCCTCCTCTCTGACTTATGCTGCACAGTCCAAGAAATCCTTCAGTTTAATTACTCCAGTGAAAAGTCTCTGATCTGCAGTGATTGGGGGGGGGTAGTATTCTGGTTACATGCTATTGGGAGAGAGACATTTCACCATATTTTTCTACCTCAGGCCTCACCCTGGCCTTCAGTATTCCCTGAGACTCTCTGGGGGCTCTAATGGGTAGACTTTCTCATCATTATGGCTTTATAGGAGTATTTTGACGTTAGCCATTTCTGCTATTCTTATGACTACTCCACTGTCTATCTTATATCTTTCCCAAACTGGTTGGAATCTCTTTTCCACTGCTGTCTCATTTGTCATTTTCCTAGTCCTACTTATATATGACTTTTTGTGTTTATAACTTTTTCCTTGCTTCATTTTCTTTTAATTATTCATGTGAGCATGATGATAAATACCTGTAATCAACTTACTCGGATAAACTGTAAATTTAAGCTCTTAATTTCCAACTTTAATGCAGGTGAAATCGCCTTCCAGCCTGTAACATGACTATAGATGGCCAGAAGTGGGAAGAGTTGCATTGCACCCGCGATTCTTACTTGCCTGTGGAAATGTGGACTAAGTGGGTAAGCAGGCACGTTGAATGCTGGCAGAATGTACCGAAAGGTTGTTCTTGCTGGTAGTGGGGAATATATAAGAGGTCTGAGGACACTCTTTTCACCTTGCCGTTTAGAAAAAATTCTTCCAAGTGGTATTTCTTCATTTTGCTTTACAGAGTATTAAAAAAAAAAAGATAAAATCAGGCCTATAAAAAGATATTATAAGAGAGGGAATCAAGAGTTTGAATTATTAATGTTTTCAATAAAAAACTTGAATATGCCTCAGATGGCAAATAAAAATCCTGAAATATATTTTTTTAAAAGCTTGGACAGGAAAAACAACAGAGATATGACTGAAGAATTAAGATTTCCAAAAGAGCCCACAAGTGAGACAGAAGCAGAACATTTAAAGGAAATGTTCATGAGATGACAAAGAAAACTATTGCCACAAATCAAATGCATTTCAGGCAAATTAGTATAAGGTACATGCTGGAACAACATTTGAATATCAAGTATAAATTTGTAAAATCCTAAAGGCTTCTAGGCAGAGAAAAAAAAAGTGGTATTACCTAAAAATAAACACAAATTGGACTGGCTTCAAAATTCACAACTATACTCTAGACTCAGTAATGTTAAAATGAGAAAACAGGATACAGAAATTATTTTGTAATGTGATCCCAAATATGTAAGACAAAAATTTGGAAAAATAAGAGCATTTGGAGAAATTATGACAAAATACTAGTATTAGTTGCCTCTGATTGGTGACAATTTTATTAACATACATTCTGATATTTTACAATTTTTGCTACTTTCCATATGTTCTAGAATGCTCATGCACTACATTAATAATTAGGAAAAATGCAAAAAGCAAAGAATAGGGCTTCCCTGGTGGCGCAGTGGTTGAGAGTCTGCCTGCCGATGCAGGGGATGCGGGTTCGTGCCCCGGTCCAAGAGGATCCCACGTGCCGCAGAGCGGCTGGGCCCGTGAGCCATGGCTGCCGAGCCTGCACTTCCAGAGCCTGTGCTCCGCAACAGGAGAGGCCACAACAGTGAGAGGCCCGCGTACCGCAAAAAAAAAAAAAAAAAAAAAGCAAAGAATAGGAAAGGAAAACATTTTTCCCACTACCATTCTTACAGGCTAAATATGTCAAATTGTGATCATAAAATTCTGAAGCCCTTCCTTGAATTCACTCATTCTTAAGCTCTGGGCTATTCCTTAAAGGCTTGAGTAAGCCTGTGACATTTCAACCTACCATTAGATGAATTTCAAAATCTTACCATAAGCTCCCACAGTCCTAAATCTTTAAAAAATCTTTGGAACACTTGGAGTCATAAAAGCAAACTTTCCATTAAAAAAAAAACACACTGTTTTTCTTGAGAACTAAAACTTAGAATTTCTGCAGATGCAATGATTTCTCAAAACAAAACACCCTCTTAGGTGTAAATCCAAGTCCTAGGTCCAGCTTGTGTTGTTTCTGCTTATGTTAGAGTGGGGATAAATAACCATTTCCCTGGCACTGCTGGGTTTGTGGGGTTTGTGTGTGTGTGTGTTTTTATTGGGGTATAGTTCATTTACAATGTTGTGTTAGTTTCAGGTGTACAACAAAGTGAATCAGTTATACATATACATATATCCACTCTTTTTTAGATTCTTTTCCCATGTAGGCCATTACAGAGTATTGAGTAGAGTTCCCTGTGCTACACAGTAGGTCCTTATTAGTTATTTATTTTATATATAGTAGTGTGTATATTGTCAATCCCAATCTTCCAATTTATCCCCCCCTTACCCCGTGGTAACCATAAGTTTATTTTCTACATCTGTAACTCTATTTCTGTTTCCAAAGAAGACATACAGATGGCCAAGGGGCATATGAAAAGATGTTCAACATCACTAATTGTGTGAAAAATGCAAATCAAAATTACAATGAGGTATCACCTCATACCAGTTGAATGGCCATCATCAAAAAATCTACAAACAATAAATGCTGGAGAGAGTGTGGAGAAAAGGGAGGCCTCCTACACTGTTGGTAGAAATGTAAACTGGTGCAGCCATTATGGCAAACAGTATGGACGTTCCTTAAAAAGCTAAAAATAGAGCTACCATATGATCCAGCAATCCCATTCCTGGGCATGTATCTGGAGAAAACCATAATTCAAAAAGATACATGGCTTTGTGTTTTTGAAGGCTAGTGTAAAACTCACACAAATTATTTAACATATTACACAAATTATAGATATAAAAAGAATGGTAGTCTTTTAAGGTGGAGGTTGCAAAATCACAAGTAAACAACTCAACTTTGTTCGGCTTGCGTGTTTTTTAAATAAATTAGTGGTCAAAATTTAAAAATCAAGAGACTGTCCTCCCCTTCCTCCCCCCAGATCCTGCTTTTGAAGCCTTCTTTTAAAAAACCGGTAGGTCTGGAAATACTGGTCAGCAATTTGCTGGAGGTTAGTTTTGCTGCTCCTCTGTTGTCCAGGCTTCCAAAAGCCTAACCTACCCACTTAAGTTAACTGACTGGCTCCATTAGGCATTTGAATTGGTGAACTCTGTTTCTAAATGATGATGTTAATTCTACTTGACAGCTATAATTATTCAGTGAAAAATGGATTCACATGGAGGCTACCTGTTGTGGTGTTTCTGTGAAAAACTGTTGCTGGCTTTTGAGTCAGACATCCTGGCTCGTGTATCAGTTAAGATGACTTTGGATATAGATCAAATGGCTTCAACAAAATTAAATGAATTTCTCCTCAAAATAAGGAGGTTGAAATGAGTTGAAATGTCTCCAAGGTTGGTGGATTCAGGAGCATAACATACCCTCGGAGATCTAGAAACTTTCTCTCTGCCCTGTCATTCTCAGAGAACTGGTCTTATTCTCATGCTGGTTCCCCTCAACAATACAAAGTCATTGCCATAGCAGTTATCACATGCAGAGACAATACACAGCAGAAGAAGCAGCAACCACTCTTTTTAAGAATAAAAAATCTTTCTAAAATACCCCCTAGCAGATCTTCCTTAATATCACATTAACCAGAACTACACCCTATGTGTAAACACTAAACCCAACACAGGCAAGGAGAGTTGGGGTACTAATGATAGGCTTAGAAGACTCACATTAGCCTTGAGCTAGAAATTGAACTACCTTTCCTTAGCTAGTGGTAGGTAGCACTGGGGAAAGGTGGCATCAGAGTAAATCCTAGGTCAACCACAAGAAAGGAACAGTGGAGAGGGGCAATTGCTTTGATATGTAACTAACAGTGCCTGCTACAAATTAAAAGCAGTTCTCTAGCTTTGTAATGACCTTGGGTATATTACTTAAACTTCTCTAACTTAAAGTTCTTTTTTTTTTTTTTTAAAGTTCTTCTTTTTATTTGGCCTCCCCGCGCTGCGTGAGGGATCTTAGTTCCCTAACCAGGGACTGAACTCGAGCCCCCTGCGGTGGAAGCTCGGACTCCTAACCACTGGACCACCAGGGAAGTCCCTAACTTAAAGCTCTTCATCTGTAAATTAGGAATAACAATACCCTTTTCATAGGCTTATCACAATAATAAATATTCTAACATGTATGAAAGTGTATTTCATATGTGTTGACTTTTTTCAAAATGCCAGATATATTTCAGAAAATGGAAAATAGTAAAATATAGTTACAAGGATTTTAGAAATTTAAAATAAAATCAAGCTGACTGAAGTTTTTTGAAAAGCGTTTGCAAAATCCTATTTTATCTTAATCTCTGCTTAATTGTCTCAATGGATGAGAAATGCCATTCAAAATTGGAAAGGAGATGATTGTTGGTTTATGAGGTTTAGTTTTTTTCTCTACAGTTATCTTTTATTAAAGAGAAAAGCGGACATAGTCAATACCTTATCACACAGCTGAAGTTTGGTTCAAATCAGTATATACCCCCTTTTCTCCCCTGGCATTTGGAAAAATGAGAATACTTGGTTGTTTGATGTTCTACCAGAAAGGATACTTTGTGGCAAGGTTCAATATAAAGCAGGTGCTACAACATGCTCTACTGAGCAGAATGGCAAGTGATGGCTTCCCCAGAGTCATAGCAAAAGACAGATTTAGTGAATCTTGCTCTGTGATGGAGAATCCACACACCAGGGCTGCAGATTAAACTCTTCCTGCTGAAGTGAGAGTATTTGCATTTGTGCTCTCAAGAGAGCTTTCATCAAGTGGCAAGAGAGAATAAAACTTTGAAGTCTGCATATAATACAGTCACCACCTGATGGTCCCTATCAAGAGGATGACAAAATCAAATTAAGACCTTGGAAAACAACAGTTGTAAGAATTCAAATCCCTCTGGTTTCTAGGACATTACTATTCCTCCCTAGAGAAAGAAAAAGTACAGAAACACTGCAAGGTGATCCAAATATTAACTGGGCATTTTGACAGGTTCCAAATGTTCTTTGCATTTAAGTGTTTGCAGAATTATTCTCCTTGGAGATCATCTATCAAAGCGTATCACTTGCTGACTCTGTTGGTCACTTGTGGCCTTAGTGATGACAGAGTACTCATATCAGGCCTTGAAAGAAAAGATAAAATCACCAACAATGGCTTCAGCTTCTACTTAATCAACTGTGTTTCAACAGATAAAAAAAAAAAAAAAGGAAAGGAAGATGGTGCCTTAGTGAGAAGACTGAAGTTCTAATCCTAGTTCCTTCCCCATGTAAATGCCATATGACCATAAGCAAAGTCTTCTAATTTCTAGGGCTTGGTTTCTTTAACTGTAAAATGAGAATAATAATATCTACACTTTCTATATAACTCCTATTCCAAATAACTTTTGTAAACTTTAAAGCTCTGCACGACAATAACTTTTTAAAAAATACTAGGGCTATATAATTTTATAAGTGACTTCCACTAAATCTACAAAGAACAAAGATCCAGAGTACAGAAAAAATAAAAATGTGTGGACTAACATACTATTGTAATAAACAGGACAGTTTAAGACAGGAAAAGGATAGGCCGATTTTGTATACGAATGTAAGTTCAAAAGTCTTAAATGAAATATTGTCAATGTGATTTCAGAATGTAAAAACACATTCATCAAGACCAATAAGAATTCATTTCGGACATGCAAAGATGTTTTAACATTAGAAAAAATGTAGTAAGGTAATCACCACATTAACAGATGAAAGGAGAAAAATACAATACTATCATTCCAATATTTACAGAATAAAAGATGTTTGATAAATCCAAAAGGCATTCATAATAATAAAATAAGTTCTAAGTAAACTAGGAAGAAAAGAGAGCTTCATGAGCTTAATAAAAGTTATTGACCCAAACCTATAGCAAACATGAGACTAAATAGTGAGCTACTGAAAGTGTTCCATTTAAGGTCAGGAACAAGATAAAGATATCTGTTATGTCTATTTCTAACCAGTATTCTAACAGCTCAATAGCTGTTGAACTGAACTAGTGCAATAAGATAAAAAATATATATTTTAAAAGTATGGGAAGATTAAAAAGCAAAGGAAGAAAAAAAATCTGACATTATTTAGAGAATGATACGCTTATGTATGTGGAATATTCTGAGAACCCACAGGTTCTAGTAGAATCAATTGGAGAGTTTAGCAAGATGAATATATGAAAACCAACTTCACTCCTAGTTTGGTTTTTAAGAAGTAAAATGTAATTTAAGAAAATTATACAATTTTATTGGAGAATATAATAGATCTAATAAAAAATAGGAGATATATCATGATCCTGGATAGAATGGTTCAATATCATAAAGATGTCAGTCTTCCCCAAATTAAACTATAAATTCAATAAAATTAAACTAAATTCCAAATAGATTTTTAATGGGAATATTCTAAAATTATTATGAAACTATACTACCAGTAATGGTCAAGACATGTACACCCGTAATAATAAAATAATAAACACATTATTCTTGTTCTTTTGGGGGGGCTGAAACATTTGACAGTAAGTGTAGAGATCATGACCCTTCACCCCTAAATACTTCTCTTACCAAACCACTGAGCAAGTTTTAAAAATTTAACATTAACATGTTATTATGTAATATAGTTCATGTTTAAATGTCACTGATGGTCCTCAGTGTCTTTTGTCTCCATTAACATGAAAGAGTTCCTCCCTTTTCTTTATCTTTCATAACCTTGCTGTTTTAAAGAGTACACACCCAATGTTTTGTAGGAGATCCCTCAATTTGGGTTTTTCTCATTGTTTCTTCATTATTCAATTCAGCTTATAAATTTTTATCAGAAACATTACATAGGTGATATTGTCTTTCTCAAATATATCAGAAGGAACTTGATGTCAGCTTATTCTATTCTTTTTTTTTAAAGTATTTATTGAATTTGTTACAATATTGCTTCTGGTTTATGTTTTGGTTTTTTGGCCACGAGGTGTGTGGGAACTTAGCTCCCCGACCAAGGATCAAACCCATATCCCCTGCATTGGAAGGCGAAGTCTTAACCACTGGACTGCCAGGGAAGTCCCAGCTTATTCTATTCTTGGTTATTTTAACCTGATCATCTATTTATGGTAGTTTCTGCCAGATTTATTTGTTTCAAAGGTATTTTATAATCCCTTTATAATTAGTGAGTAATCTGTGGGAAGATACTTTGAAATTATGTAAATATCTTATTTGTCAATGAACTTTAACTCTTGGTTTTAGTATCCAGCAATGATATTTGTCTGTGTCAATTTTTACTATGATTTTTGTAAAATGATGGTTTTCTAAATCTGTCATCCTTTCTACCTTTATTATATTTTTGTTACCCATACTTTGGTATCAGTATAGTTTATTTTCCCAAAATGTGATAATCCATCATGGCTATTATTTATTTTTAATGCTTAAATTGTTCTGGATTTCCCAATGGAAATCCCATCAAACTGGTTCCTATGTTATTTTGCTTCCTCTTTTTTTTTTAGTACTTTCTGGAAGATGTTCCAGGCTCATCTCATACTTTCCCTGAATCAGTCATGTAGGCCTGATTCCTTTTAGTAAGGAAACCAAAATCCAGAAGCTAGGAATTCTCATTGTTTTGGGGTGTTATTGCTTCTAGGTTCAAAAATATGTTTCATACCAAAGGGGAAAAATCTAACAATAATTTTTTTAAAGTTTTTAAAGCAAATTAACTTTAAAGTCTGGCTCCACACGGAGATGTCAAGGAAGATGATGAAATGTTACACTGCTGGTGGAACTGTAAGTTACTGTAGAAAACAATCTGTCAATATGTAGTTAGGTTTAAGATATTCATACCTGTAAACCAGCAATTCCTGTTTTCAGGCATTCTCCGTATAGATGCTCTTGCATGAGTACAAAAAGAAGCATGTCCAGGAATGGTCACCTGACATTACTGATCATAGCCAAAAAGCAGGGTGTAATAAATAAACTCTGGTATATTCATAAAATGAGACCCTTTTTAGCAGTTGAAATTCATGGATTAGAAATACATGTTTCAACACACGACTGAAACATAAAATGCTGAAAAGAAAAAATTAGTTATGCAAAATATATCTACAATATAATATTGTAATTTGTCTAAAACACCAACACTATTTATGGCTTATGTGTATGTTTGTATGTATTTCAATTGGAAAAAACATGAATTAGAATGACAAGAGCCAACTTCAGGTTAATGGTTGCTCTTGCAGAAAGAAAAGTGGAAGGGATTGGATGAAGCTTTATCTCTTAAGTTTTATTTCTTTAAAATTAAAAACAGAATACATAATTTACAGATTTTCAAAATATTTTATAATAAAAATGTAAGTAATTATATATTTTTAATATGGGTTTTTTGTTCTGGCAATTTGGACAGTTAGAGGGACTACTGAGAAAAAAATCAGTGGGACAACAATTAGAGAAACAGAAATCCAGAAACTGAAGCGTGTTAAATCTGACTGTTTCAAGCTATTTTCTTTTTGAAGAATGTGGGCTTTTCCTCCCCTGTTTTGCAGTAAGATATAAAAATTTGGAAGCCAGTGTCTTCCTGTGATGAGAAATGATATCTGTAACATGTTGTTTAATCATTTTAAGTTTCTATGAAAGTAATTTTACATTACCATGAAATGCGTACATACATTTCACATCCTAGACTAGGAAATATTTAGAAAATAGAATGTTCTAGAAAAGGATGGTCATTTCAACTGTTAGAAGAGTTTGAGGAGGCAAAATTAAGAACCAATTGTCCAGGAGAAATTAGCAATGTGGACAAAGAATCAAATGTGGCAGGTCTAAAGTTGAGGCTATGGTGGAGGCTATGGAACTACTTATTGATAGGAACGGCGTGTGCAAGAGAGGGGGGTACTCAGTGAGCAACAGTGCAGTTACCTTCATAGGACCCAATTATGAGATAATAAGATAATTTTCTCTTTTAGAAGAAAAAGAAAGACGAGAGAGGAAAGGGTGACCTGTCCTAAAATAGTGTGTGGGTAGAAGGGCATAGTAATAAAAAGCAGCAAAATTCAAAATGATACAGGGCTTTGAGGGGCAGACGTACAAAATAATATAAACAACATTAATTAAATCATGCTTCAGCTCTAGATCTAACCCCAGTTCTAATTATTTAGTGACCTTTGATAAAACACTTGCCTTCTCTTGAACCTCAGCTTTCTCATCCGTAAATAAGGAGGATGTAACTCAATTATCTCAAGTATTTTCTACCTTAGCACTTATGATACTATTAAATTCGAATCATTTAATCAATAGATACCATATTTATCGAGTGCCTGCAATGAGGTACTCTTCCAGTTGCTTTATGTATGTCATCTTGTATCACTTTCATGAAGTAGTTATTACCAGCTTCTTGCAGAGGGCCCAAAAGGTTATCATGATTTGATAACTTGGTCAAGGTCACTGAGCTCATTGTTGAGGGAGCTGGTATTTGAGGCTAGATCTGAGTTCTGATGTCCATGCTCTTTCTAATATTCCACCTAGGCTAGAGACACTGATTAAGTAGGATGGCAGAGAATGCCTGAGCCAGGAGGTGGCTAGAAAAGAGTAAAAATGTAAAAGTTCTTCACTAAAATATTTTTCCACATAGAGAGTCATTTGGGAAAACAATGTGTTTTTTTTCAAAATGCAAAAGAAATCATATGGGAATTGTTCCATATTTATTATATTGATACTTGAGTGTGGATCATGTTCATAAAAACAGCATTTAGCTGAGAGATTAGAAATTTCTCTGAAATGTGATTGGACAGAGAAGGAAGGAGAAAAAACATGAGAGGTTGGAGGGGTGGGAGGAATGGGGGATTGGGATTGACGTGTATACACTATTGATAGATGTACAAAATAGATAACTAATCAGAACCTACTGTATAGCACAGGGAACTCTGATGCTCTGTGGTGACCTAAATGGGAAGGAAATCCAAAAAAGAGGGGATATATGTATACTTATAGCTGACTCACTTTGCTGTACAGTAGAAACTAACACAACATTGTAAAGCAACTATACTCCAATAAAAATTAATTAAGAAAAAAGAAAAACATGAGGGTTGGGGTAGGGAGATGCATAAACTTATATAAACTAGGAGGTTTCCAATAACCCTAAAGCAGCAGAAAGGCACTTGACAGCCTATAGGACAGGGAAGAAGAAACTAAGGGTGGGAGATGAGCTCAAAAAGAGGAATAAGGTTAATAACAAAAAATGGCACTACTTAGAATGTATTTCTAAAATTCTGGCAGAATCTAGTGCTCTTAAATATGGAATTAGTACATCAAGATCATTTGAAAACTACATTTCCCCAATTCAGCTTATTCTCCTCTTACTTGCACTCATCCATTCTCCTGTTTATTAAGTAGATATTTCTGATATTTCCAGACTAATATTGCCTCTCCACCTACATTTCACTTTTGTAATCAATGAGGTTGGGGTAGGAGTAGGGTCTGGAAAGAAAAGAGAGAAAGAGAAAGAGGATGAAAAAGCAGACCTTAGATAAGATAAAAATGCTCAGGTACTAACTCATCTCCTCCTTTTCCTTCTACAGTATCAGTCCATTATGATGTTTGCTGAATTTATCAACATGTGAGATTTCAGAATCAACCCTCCTAATCAACCACCCAATGCCTGGAGTCTGTTCTAACTACCTTGATGATGTTTAGTAAATACTGTCAAAGAGAGAAATGGCCTTCTTCATTTTCCTATTCTCTTGCTTATTTTACTTCCTAGTTTGTTAAAAAAAAAAAAAAAAGTATTGTGGTTACATTATAGAAAGGATGGATATGGTCAATAATATTGTTCCCTTAATTTAGCGTCCCAAGATTACCCTTACACACACACACAGACACACACACACAATGTTAGCCTTTACTTAAAAAAAAAAAGGCAAGGGAGTTTTTGTTTGTTTGTTTGTTTTTTAATTTAGGCCAAAAGCACTGTAGTCTCAACTATCTTCAAGTCAAAGGTGATTTGGATCAGAACTAAGGGAAATATTTTTTTCAAAAAGCCTGATTTAGACACGCCCTTTAAAAGATTCTAATAGCCATGTTTAAATTATTAGAGGCCTTGCTGAGTCAGTCGTTTTCTATTTCTGGATCATTTACATTTATCTGTTTATTTGTTTGATGGTTTTCATATTCTTGCTACTGGGTTCAAGTACCAACATCACACTTCTAAATTATATTTCAATCTATGCTTCATATAAATGACCTAGTGGAAGGATGCAATAAAAGTGTGCTTTGTAATACTGAGGCTACTCATGCCATTAGAGAAAGCACTGTGTCAGCACTTTCATTTCCATTATACACCCTGGTTGTTCAGAAATTATACATAGAGTCATAAAAATTTGCTTGGCTGCGAGGTATTAGCTCAGCCCACGAATAAACAATTAGATAAAAACCATAAAATGCCTAAGACAATTGATTAACAGTAAAGTTTGGGCCAACTGCATATGTGACCTGGTTCAATGTCACTTAGGGAGCTCTTTCTGCCATAACCAGAAAAAAGCTACTACACGAGGATTCCCAAGCTAGAGGAAAAATATCTAGGCACAGATACTGATGCCTGAGGCTGGCTATTTATTGAGTGGGGTTTGTATATTTCTTTGCCTTAATTGAGAAATGTAAAGAATTAAGGTGAAAATAAAATCTCCACTTTTTTTGATATATTTTGGTATATCAGGAGAAATTTTGACCAAAGATCAGGGAAATTGCCTGGAAAATTCTTCCATATATAAAAAGGTCCATCTTATAGATAAAGGCGTGAAAGGTTCAGAATTCCAAAGGACAGGCATCAAGCAGTAAGCTTTTCCTTTAAATCAATGTTTTTTTATTTTATATTTAGGGTAATATTAAGTAATAATCTAGGTACTACTGTTTTAGTCAGTTTGACTACAACAAAACATCATAGAATGGGTGGCTTAAACAACAGATACTCATTTCTCACAGTTCTGGAGATGGGAAGTCTGAGATTGGGTGCTGACATGGTTGGGTTCTGGTGTGGGCCCTCTCCTTGGCTTGCAGATGACCTACTTTTGTTTGTCCTCATAGGGCAGAGAGAGGGAGGGCTCTGATCTCTTATCCTCTTCTTAGAAGGACACTAATCCCATCATGAGCATCCCACCCTCATCACCTTATCTAAACCTAATTACCTCCTAAGGGTTTCACTTCTAAATACCATCACATTGGGTGTTGCGATTTCAACATATACATTTTGAGGGGACACAAATATTCGGTCCATAGCAGATGGTTAGATTTTCTCTTTAAGTTGATCTTTTTAAAAGGAACAAATGAAGATTCCAGAAGTCCATTATTTTAGTGATCAATTACCTTGCACAGACCTGGTTGCTGGTCCTTCTCAAAAGATCATCTTATACCCAGGATGACTGACAGTGATAATGCCAGTACAGTTGAAGTATTATATTTTATTTCTCATTTGGATCACTGAATGGTGACCCTCTATGATTCACCCCCCCCACCAAAAAAAAAGGAAAGTCTTTATAAAGTACAAATAGTAAAAAAGGAAAGAAATCTCTTATTATATAAACACTATGGAACGTTACATGCCCTGTTATATTCTTGAAGCCAGACTGTCAAGATTTTAATTTCTATTCTGCAACTTACTAGTCATAGGATGTTGGTGGAAATTTAATTAACCATCAAGAAGAAAAAAAGAGGAAATTTTATTTGAGCCAAACTGAGGATCATAACCTGGGAAGCAGATTCTCATCCCTATCACTGGTTAACCCCAATAATTGCTCCACTTCCAACAGGCTGCAAACAGCGATGAACCTAATTAACTCATTGACAGAGGATGAAGAGTGCCAGTAACGAAGCAAGTCCTTGGCAAAGTGAAGATGACCCAGACAGAAATACACTGTAGCACATGTCTTGGGAATAAAAAGAGAGAAGTGGAATCAAGGCCCATGACACCCTGAACACCTAAAGCTAGGGATCCGCTGTAGAAGCTGAGCTGATTAACCACCTCTCTCTATCACGGCACTGTGAAGCTTTCATTGCTAATGCCTGCACAATGAGACCACCAGTTTCACAAAAGGCCTGGATCCCTCCCATCACCTCTACTACCTCGCCTTCCCATTTAGTGTCCTGGAAAATAGGCAGAAGACTGTAGCTTGTGCATATCAATAACTGCCTATAAGCACATAAGGAAGTCATATTTTAAATGGATGTGAGAGAGGGAAAAGGACAAGGTGAGCACGAGCTACTTTGGGAGCAATTTTTGCTCTCTAAAACTTCCATGAAGTGATCTAAATTAGGGAGACACATGCATAATAATAGAAAAGTGGGATCCATGTCAGAAACAATGACAAATTTCAGCTACATCTACAGAACATGAGATGAAGTTAAAGAAAGAAAAAAACAACTATCTCTTGTTTACCTAAGAATGATCTGCATAACAAATGACTAAAGCAAACAGTGGTGGAATCCTGTCCACATCTTTGACAGACAGGGTAGGTTGAGAGGTGAGGCCACCTGTGGGACAATCAGGAGACCCATTTGAAACCAACTGATCCCTGCAGAAAAGTTCTGTTTGTCACACTGAACAGAAAGCCTCCTGCACTGTAAAAGGGACCCTGCAGGGACTGGCTTCTGATAAGAGCAGTCATTGCAGGCCCCAAACAGGGCTCCTGATGGTTTTGGGAAACATGAAACAGAAACTCTTCGTTGCAGAGGCACAATTTCCAATTCCTGCTCTCATTTTCTCCTCACTCTTCTCAGGCTGCCGTATCTCTGAATTTGCATAGTAAGTATTTCCAATCCAGATGAAAGCAGGGGGCAAAATAATACATTTACTGCAATTTAAGATAGGTATCCTCACCAATTCCCCCCAAGATACCTTATTTCTATTTCAATTTATTTATCCTTATCAATGAGATTAACACTAGCACAGTAAGTAGAATTTTAAAAAATCCTCAAAAAGATAATGTGTTTCAAAGAAATCAGAGCAAACACATCCTCTGAAATACAGTACAAAGAAGAAAATGGAATTTTCAAATGT
The DNA here is from genome assembly GCF_949752795.1 of Hyperoodon ampullatus. Taxonomy (NCBI): domain Eukaryota; kingdom Metazoa; phylum Chordata; class Mammalia; order Artiodactyla; family Ziphiidae; genus Hyperoodon; species Hyperoodon ampullatus. The sequence continues at coordinate 79,150,414 of NC_136917.1, read as the reverse complement.
TTACTTTGTATTTTTAACAAGATTTTGAGATAGTGGATCTATGAAACTAGAATAGTCCTATGCAAAAAAGGAAAGAGGTGAGGAAAACAATTTCTTCAACAAGTATTTATTGTATACTGCCATGTTGCAGGGACTGAGCTAGGCTCTGAGGACCCTGTTGAGAATGAAGAAGACACACTTCCTGTCCTTAACAAAGTTTGCATTTAAGTGGCCAACTACTCGTCTCATCCCACTTAATTAAAATTAATCACAAGTGTGCATAGCACTATGGTGGGGAACCATACCACAAGCAACACACACAACAGGAGGCTGCTGACCTGATTTGTGGAACCGCAGAAGGCTTCCCTGAACAAATGACATTTAAACTGAGAAGGAAAACATGAGTTGGAATTAGCCAGGCAAGACTTGGGGAAAACACGAAGCAGGCAGAATAAAAATCATATAAGAATCATTAGAAATGAGAAAAAATAACATGTTCAAAGAACCAAGAGGCCAAACTGAAAGACTGAGGGAGGAAAGATACAGGTTAGGCTGGAAGTCCTAGAAGAAAGGGCTAGCTCATCCAGAGTTTAGGGAGCTATGTTGAGGATTTTGAATTTTATCCTAAGAATAATGGAAAACTGAAGAATTATGAGCAAGAAAATGACATGATCAAATTTGGTTTTTGAATATCACTCTGGCAACTCTGTGGGAATTAGGTTGGCAGAGGCTAGAAGGAGATGTAGAGAGACAAGATAGGAAGGCATTCAAGCAATAAAGATGAGAGCTCGTTCTAGGAGAGAGGCATCTAGATAGATTGAAGTCATTGGAAATCTGAAATAATTCATGGAAATGAAAAGCACTATTGCTGATTAAAATCTGAAAAAAGTTGCTTCAATTTTAAGTTGTCATGACATTCTCTTAGAATTCAGAGGAAAAGACAAAAAGGATAAATATGATGAAATAAATACCAGGAGGACAGGCCTAAGAGGTCACACATTAAAGAATCTAAGAGATGAGAATGGCCAAATGGAACAGATGGAAAAAAACAAAGTGATCAATGAAATAAAATTAAATGGTACGTGAATAAAGAAATGAGCTATCAAGTTATGGAAGCACACAGAGGAACCCTAAATACATATTGCTAAGTGAAAGAAGCCAGTCTGCAAAAGGTACCTACTATATGATTCTAACAATACGACATTCTGGAAAAGTCAAAACTAAAGAGACAGTAAAATAGCATTTTTCAGGGGTTCAGAGAGAGGGGTAGAGATGAATAGGTGGAGCAGAGGGCAATCTTAGGGCTTCAAAACTGTTCTCTCTAAGATACTATAATGGTGGATACATGTCATTCTACACTTGTCAAAACCCCTAGAACTGCACAATATAAAGAATGAACCCTAATGTAAAATATGGACTTTACATAATAATAACGTATCATGAAAAGTTAAATAATTGTAACAAATGTAGGGCACTAATGAAAGATGTTAATAGGTGAAGCTGTGTGTGGAGAAAGGAGGGGTGTGTGTGGGGTATGTGATATGGGAACGCTATACTTTCTGTGCAATTTTTCTACAAACCTAAAACTACCCTTTAAAAATCGAATAAAAAAAGAAATAAGACAACTTTCCAAAGCTAAAGAAAGGCCTGAATTTAAAGATAAAAATGTTTACCAAGTATCTGACAAAAGTGCTTGGCTCTGAGTTTGTGACACCAAAAGAAAGTAAAGCCAGACTGAAAAATGAGGTGTTTGGTAGTAATAAAGTCAGTGAAAGGAGAAGCAGAAGAAGGGCACAGAAGGAGAGCAGAAAAAATGGATCATATAGATTACCCTTTAAAACAGGCAAAACACCAGGGGGAAAATATCCAAAGTATCTTAGGGATGAAAGTGGAGCCCATGCCAGCCACCAGTCAGAGCAAAGTGATACAGAAAGGCAGCATTTCCTTGGGTCTGGTCTATATGGGGCAGGCGACATAAATATAGCTGAAAACTAAATAGGAAACTAAATCTGTTGGACAAAAGCAAATGGTTAGGTTAGACAAAAATAAAGTGAAGAGAGATGATACTTGGAAGACAGGAATATGTTACAGAAGCGAGGATCCCCACAAATGGCTTATCACCATGGGTAGACAGATCTGTTGTATGGTACACTCAGACTGGTTAGAATTGTCAGCCACCTTTTGGGGCTCAAGAGTAAAACTAACAAACCCTTACCCCTTCCTGAATTCGTAAAAGATCATTTCCAAAAATCCCTTTTGCTGGAGCAGAAAAATATTTTTGACTGTCCATCCTCTGTTTTAGACAGAGGTTGAGCTATGCCACTCAGTCCTAGGAATAAGCCTTTTATCTATTACTTCATCCAAGACCAATTATTTCTCAGGCCATTGAGTACTTTGTACAGTATGTTCTCACGCTGTCCTAGTGTTTTTCCACAGTTCAAAGGACTGGAATATTCAGGTCCTAGAATCTTTTTGCAATATATTGGCTGGATCAATAAAACCAGGCTTTTTTGAATATAGAACTTAACATAATTGTACAATGTGAGACAGTATTGGTGATAGAAACTAAGTAAGTCCGACCTTCCCATCACAAGGTTCTAAAAATCATTTATGTATGAGAAAAGCTGGGAGGCTAAAATACAACCAGAAAATCTGAGATGAGTGGATTCTTCTCTCGGACTCTCTATGTAAAAAATCAGCCTCAATACATAAATGCTAACAGTTATGATAGACAACAAGTTCTATATTACAGAGGAAGAGAGGTAGGCATAACAAGCAAATTCATTTACCAAGGTTACAACTTTACTTCAGATGTTGACTAAGAAGTTAAACTTGTGCAGACCTAGTTTTTCTTGGCTGGGTAGTCATTTCTCATTTTGAGGAAGGAAGAAAACACTTCTAAGTATCACAGTCATCTTATATTCCTAACAGGGATTCTGCATCAGTCAGTATTTCCATAAAGACAATTTTAAGGCAGAAACAGGATCTGACTAAACTGAATGAATGAATATATTTTACAACAAACCTGAAATAGGATAGAGGTCAATTAATTCCCTAACAACTTTTCCTGCTTATGTATATTAGGCCAAGTTCAGTAGACATAACATTGATTTCTACATAAATTCCAATGATTATTTCTGTGAGACACAGAAAAAAATGAGAAGGATACAAGGGCATCTGTTCTACTACACATAACTTCTCTTTGATGAAGCAACCCCACAAAGAAGAATCATGAAGGGTGGGGGTGGACTGATGCTCGAGTCTATCTTAGCTGTAGAGTAAGCAAGAGAGGAAGATGGTGACAGATCAAAGAAACTTTAGCTTAGGTGTTGAACCAAACAGGCTTTGAATCTCTGACACTTTACTAAACTTGGACAGTCTGCCGAATCTTAGCTTAGAAGTACTAATGGGTATAATACTGGCCTTGTAAAATTGTTTCAGAAGTTACACCAAGTGATTAAAATATAGGTGACAGTTGTCAATTCATTTCAGTGACACTGAAAAACTGCTAGTCCAATTTAAAAAAATAGATGGTTCAGAAAGCGACCCCTGTACATATAACAATTTAACATATAATAAAGAAGGCATACAACTCCAAGTCAACTGCCTTGACTTTGGCCCAATTAGCTATGAGCAAAGGAGTAAGTCATGTGACACAAAGCATGATGATCTGTGATTCTAAAAGTGTCCAGTCTAGCCACCTCCTTCACTGAGGTGTCTTGGAGAAGAGCCGCCTATACTGCTTGTGACTGATTCATCCAACCAATTCTCTTTTGTGATTCAATTTGAGATCTTCTTCTCAGTGCTTCTACTGCTCCCATTCCTCCTTCTACTATTGGTCAATTGGGTTTCCATAATGGTTTCAGAGGAAAGGAATAGTAATGCCTCTGCCGACTGGAGGATCAGATCACCATAGCATCAATTTTACTCTGATCATCATTTGGATGCCTATAAACCATGAGTAACAAAATATTCCTCTGTGATGAAATGCAAATCAAAACTACAGTGAGGTACTACCTCACTCCAGTCAGAATGGCCATGATGAGAAAGTCTACAAATAACAAATGCTGGAGAGGGTGTGGAGAAAAGGGAACGCTCTTATACTGTTGGTGGGAATGTAAGTTGGTGCAGCCACTAAGGAGAACAGTATGGAGGTTCCTCAAAAAACTAAAAATAGAGTTGCCATATGATACAGCAATCCCACTCCTGGTATATAACCAGACAAAACTATAATTCAAAAAGATACATGCACCACAATGTTCATAGCAGCACTGTTCACAATAGCCAAGACATGGAAACAACCAAAATGTCCATTGACAAATGAATGGGTAAACAAAATGTGGTACATATATACAATGGAATACTACTCAGCCATAAAAAAGAATGAAATGCCATTTGCAGCAACATGAATGGACCTAGAGATTATCATGCTAAGTGAAGTAAGTCAGAAAGAGAAAGACAAATACCATATGCTATCACTTATGTGTGGAATCTAAAATATGACACAAATAAACTTATCTTTGAAACAGACTCACAAACATAGAAAACAGACTTGTGTTTGTGAGGGATGGGGGTGTGCAGGAGGGATGGATTGGGAGTTTGGGATTAGCAGATGCAAACTCTTATATATAGGATGGATAAACAACAAGGACTGTCTGTATAGCAAAGGGAAATATATTCAATATTCTATGATAAACCATAATGGAAAAGGATATAGAAAAAAGAATAATATATGTATAACTGAATCACTTTGCTGTACAGCAGAAATTCACACAACATTGTAAATCAACTATAGATGAATAAAATAAATAAAAAATAAATTAAAAAGAAAAATTCCTCTATGAGACCTGACTATGAGGCTATTGAAAAGATTTTTTGCTTTCCTGCATATATTTATAATAAGGTCCAGTATAGATGAGAGCTTACAAGTTTATGTTACTTGAAACCACCTAATGTATTAGCGTAGAATTCCCCAAACTTGTTCACTCATAATTAAATAAAATTAAACATTAAATACATTTAAATAAAATTAAACATTTTTACTGCAAGACTTATGGTCTTTAAGAAGATGCATTGTGAGAGATATGACTTTGTTACATTAACATTTAAGTAGAGTCTGGTGTGTTGGATGGTTCAACAAAAGACCATAAGGGAAACTGACAGAGAAAGTTTATTATTCACAGGTCCTGGAGGAAGTAAATGGCATGTCTCAAGGGGCCACACAGGGAGGTCAAGGAAGAGTGCAGACAGAGAGAATGACAGAACCTGGGGCTCATGCTTTTATTAGCATCCATAGGGGAAACTTTGGGGTTTCTGGGTTAAGGCCAGATTGGTCAAATCAAACCAAGAAGAGCAGGGTTTTGATAAGCTCACAGAGGACTTATCTAAGGGGCACACAAGGAGAAGGTCCTGGAAGGCAGGGGAGACTGTCGCTCACAGGGGCTCCTAGGGAAGTCATACCAAGAGCTTACATCTGCTTGTGACTCTATAGCCTGTCATATAGAGCCTGCAATCTCAGGAGGAGATAGCGTCAGCCCGAGGCCCTTTCAGGGCCCCTGGCCACAAAAAATAGATGGTAAGGCAGCAATATCATGGAGTAATTAACTAACTCTCAACATTGGATTTCCATTATGTGAACAGAGTGTGCAGTGTCTCATCACTTAAGTGACTACAGAATCCTTCCATGTAACATACTGCCATATTAATTTCTGGTATTTTCCATTTCAGGAAGCACTACATTTGAACACCCCCCACTACTACATTAATTATAAGAACGTGAAACCAGACAAAGCAGAGGAAAGTCTTCTCATTTATAATCAAAGAAGATAATTAAAATAGAGTCAGAAAAAATCTTCATCTGTGATTAAACAAGAAACTTCCTTTGGGTTTTCCTGCTTTGGGTAAGTTTATCATGTTTGAAAACAGTATCCTCATATGGAGTGGCTAAGGGGTGACAGGAATCGTCACATAACTTTCCCCTTGTGGTGATTAACCAATGAATGCAGTGATATAAAACAGATGCAGAGTCTGAACTCAGTGATATCTGTGTGCTATAGAATGTCCTTGAAGATATACGGTTTTATTTCAGGTGCCATGAAAGTGGCATTCACCACTGGGTGGTTGACTGGCTAAAGGTTTCTTTGTTTTGTCTTGCTTTAATGAATAGTTAAGAATGGCCCTGATAAATATATCAAAACATTGGTACATATATGTATATATTTATATGTATATTGGTATACGTATGTACATATATGTATGTATATATGTGTGTGTGTAATATATAGATATTGTTTACATTGCAATTGTGTAAAAAATTGCCACTAAAGAGTTTCAAAATACTTCATTTTCTTAAATAGATAAATACATCTCATAATTTTGTTCACTTGAGTCATGTGCTGAGGTATTCTCTCCCTGCTTTTTGGACAAAAAGAAAAGTCGTTTGAATTATTCTAAGTTAATAGGAATCCTATAAATCCAGGACAGGCTCAGGCTCTGAAAGAAGCAGCAATAACTGCTTTTAAAAGGGGCAACTTTAAATTACCTAATATGGACGTGTACTTTCCAGTTATACCTGAATACTTTAAAATAGAATTGTCATTCGTCTTTTAGTGTGAAGGTTTTTGATCCTCCAAAGAACTGATGCTTTGACTCAGGATAAATGATCTATATCTGTAAGTGACAATTTTCAGAATATTCCAGTAGTAAAACTAGGTAGCTTGGTGCTTTGTGACCACCTAGAGGGGTGGGATAGGGAGGGTGGGAGGGAGGGAGACGCAAGAGGGAAGAGATATGGGAACATATGTATATGTATAACTGATTCACTTTGTTATAAAGCAGAAACTAACACACCATTGTAAAGCAATTATACTCCAATAAAGATGTTAAAAAAATAATAAATAAAAATAAAAATGAGTGAAAAATAACTCTTCCATTAAATGAAAACAAATGCTGCTATTTCTTTAGAGGATTACAACTCTCTGGTTCTCTAATTTTACCCATGTAAGAGTCTAACAAAACATTTATTCACAGATACAGGCTTAGTTAAAGAAGATTAACTGCCCTGTGTGTTAAAAGAACTCCCCAGGTTAAAAGTTTCATCATAAAAAAGCTGAACATATTTTTAAGAAACTTAAAGAACTTTCATATTGGTTGGTTTAACATACAGTAAATAAAATTTTACCTCCAAAACATATTTCTTATACAAGAAGTTGTGAAAAAAATTGCAAAAAGCAAATCTATTCTCATTTTGTGCATTTTCTGTAAAACTAAAAGATATGTCTATTGTTCTAACTTAGCCAGTGAATTTTTTTTTAAAAAAGAAAAATAGCATGCATTCTAAGTCTTTATGAATATTTCTAAAGGGTTGATTCATTAAAAAACTGTTTAATTCAAAAGTTTGTGTTGACTTTGTAAAAATAAAAAAGATAGTGACTGCAAAGATATAATGCACAAGATAATTAAGGAGATGATTTCATGTAGTTTATTGCAATAGGGAGAATGTCTACTAATGAGGAACATATCAAAGAAAACGGAGAACAACTGGGGTTTTAAAAATGTCATAAGGAAGGATGGGGGTGGCTATTATTCTGGAATACCAAGGGCAAAGTGGTCCTTTGTGGTTAGCAGTTTCTCAGAACACAAAATGGTAAGGTTTTCAGAGAAAAAAGATGGAGGGATTTCTCAACTGTTACTGTTTTCTGGGAATATAGGACTCAAGTAAATTTCAACATTGTCACTGTTATTTTTTTAAACCTTTAAAACCAGTGCTAGAATATTCACACACACACACACACACACAGACACACACACGTACACACAGATCTCCAAATTCCTTAAGATAATATTTATTATTTCCATATTACAGTCACATAGATAGATGTAGTTGGGAGTAACTGGGATGAGCATACCAGCCTATTATGCTGAAAAATTCAACTTGGGTGTGACAGAGTGAAAGGTTATTTTCTCATCTTCCTCAGTATCCACAAAACTTCTACCTAAAGTGGACTAGCCATTTTCTAAAATTTTTTTATCAGATTATGAATAAAAGAAAATTACTAATTTTCATTTTTAATTAAGTGGAAAAAATTGTCATGAGATTTTTAAGGAGCTTTGGAATGACACATTGGCCTGACTGGGCTGCTAGACAAGGGAGAACAGATGAGGGCCCGAGGAACAGGACTCTGTCCTGTGATTGTGCATGGATCTCGTGTGGGAAGTATAGGCTACTGGAAAAAGAACGCAAAGCAGGTAGGAAGCCAGAAAAATGGCGGGCGGCAGTTCAGTTTTTCACGTGATCTTTCCCTATAAATGTGATTCAAGATTTCTGAGAATTTTTTAACTTCATGGCAACATGGAAGATGCCATGACGATGCCACTGCCACAAGGCCAGTCTGTCCCAGACTTCATCTCTCCTAGAAAGTGGATACTAAGTAAGCTCAGGAGTTTAGAGAAATCATATGTAGGGAAGCTAGACTCACAGCCTGTGAAATTGGGGATAGAATAAGAACCACCTTTACCATGTCCTCCAATATCAGTATCATCTGGGTTCCTGGCTGTCTTTTCTAGAGAGCTCTCCATGTAATCCTCTTCTGAGACCCTGTCTGACACCACTTCCTCTCTCTCTCTCTTTCTAAGCTATTTCTGCTGTTATATTGAGAAGAAACAAACTATGTATTCTGGATGGTTATGGTGGTAACTTTAGGCAGGGGTAGCAACCTATTTACCTTCATGCAGGGGTACAACCACTTATACAATTCTTTGTTCTCTGCCTCCTTCCGTTACAAGGTAAGCACAAAGAAGACAGAAATTCTTTTTTTTTTTTTTTTTTTTGCAGTACGCGGGCCTCTCACTGCTGTGGCCTCTCCCGTTGCGGAGCACAGGCTCCGGACGCGCAGGCTCAGCGGCCATGGCTCACGGGCCCAGCCGCTCCGCGGCATGTGGGATCTTCCCGGACCAGGGCACGCACCTGTGTCCCCTGCATCGGCAGGCGGACTCTCAACCACTGCGCCACCAGGGAAGCCCCAGACAGAAATTCTTGTTTCCACCTACTGTCAATTCTGAGGCAGAGAATTGTGCATATATAGGAGGCACTTAACTATTAGTTGAGTGAAATCAATGATACAAATCGAAGAGTAATTCTACTGGATCAACATGATAATTATAATGCAAACTCTCATCTCACCTCAAACTCAGACTCTGTTATTTATTCCCTTCCAAAAAAATTGAGTGAAGAAAATGGTACTTGTGGAAGAATAAAAACTATATATTCCACCAAACAGCACACACTCTAGTAAAATTATCTTAGTTCTTTGATGATTTAAATTTCCTCAGAGAATGTCCTAAGGAAAAAAGCATTCAAAATATCCAATACTGCTTTTTTAAAGAACATTTTCACTGTATAATTCAGAATGATCTCTACAAAGTTTCACATGGCATCTCTGGGAAATTGTAAGTCTAAAAGTTTGGCTTCCTCTAAAGAACTTTTCCTTGTCTGAATGTGATGATTACATATTCCATTATATAATGGAATGTGTACATATTCCATTGATATGATGATTACATATCCCATTATATAATCCTTTTTCCATGGCTTCTTGAGAGCTCAAAGGCAAATTTGAACACTCATAGTAAAAATGTTACTATATTTGTTTTCTTAAAGTTAATATATGAGAAAGTACTATCATTTACTACATATCTTTTGTCAGTCATGGTGCTAAGTTTAGAAAAATTGCCTCTTTAAATTTTGTATCCTGAATGAAAGGTTTCATGCTGACTAAAAAGTAAGATTATTCTTATTACAGATGAAAAAGGGAAGTTAAATGGCTTTCCCATGTTCACATAGCAGTAAATAGGGAAGCTATTATCCAAACTCAGATCTGTGTAATTGTCCCTACACTGTATTCAGCCAATGTATTCTCTTTCCCTAACCTTTATTCTATCTTACTTCTTTTCTTGCTCATCTTAGTTTTACTTACATTTTGCATTGTCTTGTTCTATTTATATTTGTCTTTAATCACAATTTTATTTTATATATTTTTGTTTAAGCTGCCTCCAATCCTCTGTAAAATGAAGTAGGGAGTAAACAAATATATAAAAAATATTAAAACAGCAATACAAAATAGTCCTTAATTAACTAATGAGCAGCTAAGAACTTTGTACACTTTGCCTTGCCCTCTGTTATGCGCTGAATTGTGTCCCCAAAAATGACATGTTGAAGTCCTAAGCCCAGTACCTCAGGATGTGACCTTATTTAGAAATAAGGTCATTGCAGATGTGATTAGTTAAGATAGGTCATACTGGAGTATGGTGTGTTCCTATCCAATACCACTATTGTCCTTATAAGAAGAGAAGAGACACAGAGACAGACATGCATAGAAAGAAGACAGGTCAAGGGACACAGAGCAAGACTATGTGTGACAGAAAGGACATGTGTTGATTGAGTCTTGACTCTATATTATTTCTATAGAGCTGTGGGTCAGAGATCTATTCTCATATAAGGTCTGGCTATGGTCCATTTGTATATTCAGTCTCACTATTAATGATTTAATAGTATTATTTCTTAGAATTCAAAACAAAGTACTTAATGCTATGATTAGCTGTATAAATCCAATAATAAACACAACAGGATGTATTTTTTGCTATATTTTTCCCATTTACATTTCCAGGCTTATGGCAAACTTTCTAAACTCTCCTCCTCCCTTTTCAAATTTCCAACTCCTAGTCCTTTGTCATCATAATTCAATTGCTGAGTTTCCTATTTTTCTTTGTTTCCTATTTTTCTGAGGTGCAATTAGAAAAGAACATCCACAGGTTCCCTTTGCTTCCTCTCCCCACCCTCCTGCATATGCAACCAATGCATTCAACATTCCCTCCTGTTACTCTCAATCAATTGTCCATGCTCACATCTGAGGCCAGTCCTGCTACTCATGCCCTGAATTTCATTCCCTCTCGCCTACTCAAGTATATCTCTCCAGCAATCCTCCCCCTTTGTCTCACCATGCATTTTCTATCTCTACTGTATCATTTCCAGCAGCATACTGACATGCTCTAATTTCTTCCATCTTAAAATGGTCTTCTTTAGACCTTGTATTACCCTTCAGTAGCCCCACTTTTAAGATCCTCATTATAGCAAAATTTCATAAAGAATATTTTTCTCTGTTTCCTATATCTCACCATCCACACTTTCATGAAACCACATCTATCTGATTTTTACTAACGAGTGCTCATTTTCTGAGGTTACGTGGTTAAAAGGCCACTTGTGTTTTTGACATACAGATCAATGGAATGGTATAGACATTCTTTCAGAATGTAAGCAGGAAAAAATATAAAACCAAATGCATTAAAAATTTAGGTTGATTATCAACTTTTTTCTCTCCATTTATTGATCTTTTTTTATTCTAATGTAAACTTAGGGGCTAAAATTATATATCAAGTAGAAAATGTTGAACAGGGTGGATCTTTCTGATATTCTAGAAGAGAATGGAGTTCAATTTTTTAAATGTACTTTCTCTAAAATATGAGAAACACTTCCAACAAGTTTTCTAAGTGGAAAGCAGCAGAGCATGAAAAAACACCGCAAAGCATAGAGAAGGTAACAATTTATCATACTCCCTGGGGCTTGACATCTTATTATGATTCATTTTCCATGTAAATGGACTATAAAAAGATTAAGCTCTGAATGATAATTGTTATTCATGCAAACATCATAAGAAGTTTGTTCTTTAAATTCCCTAATCATACAGTCCCAAAGAGATTTACAGCTTGTTTGTCTTTAATTTGAAATAACTCAAATTTTATTTAAAACTGGATTCGGGGGATAGGTGACAAAGAGAATTCTGCACACAAAGATTGAAGTACAGGTTCAGTAGTAAAGTACAAGTAAAGTAGAAGGTTACTTCCACTTCTTCCTGGCTCAGGACTTAGCACTTTGATATGCCATCTGAATGGAAAGGATGAGAAATTGAAGAAAATGTGTTGAGGCCTTCATCAGGAACACATTTTTTAAATGAACAGACTTTATTATTTACAGCAATTTTAGGTTTACAGAAAAAATTGATTGGAAAATACACATAGTTTTCACACACACCCTTCTTGACCCCCATAGAGTTTCCCCTATTATTTACATCATGAATTCGTGTGGTATATTAGTTATAACTGATGAAGTGTTTTAGACACATTATATTTAATGAACGTCCATAGGTTACATTAAGGTTTACTCTCTGTGTTGTGAATTTCTTTCCATGGCTTTTAACAAATATATAATGTGTCCATCTTTACTATATCATACAGAACAGTTTTGCTGTCCTAAAAATTCCCAATTCTCCACCTATTCATCGTCCATCCCTCCCTTCCACTGAAACCCTAGCAACAACTGATCTTTATACTGATTTTTCCCACAACGTCATATCATTGTATGTATAGTATCATGTTATCTGTAAACAGTGAAAGTTTTACTTCTTCTTTTCCAATCTGTATTCCTTTTATTTTTCTCCTCTGATTGCCGTGGCTAAGACTTCCAAAACTATGTTGAATAATAGCGGTGAGAGTGGACATCCTTGTCTTGTTCCTGATCTTAGCGGAAATGCTTTCAGGTTTTCACCATTGAGAATGATGTTTGCTGTGGGTTTGTTGTATATGGCCTTTATTATGATGAGGTAGGTTGCCTCTATACATACTTGCTAGAGAGTTTCTATCATAAATGGGTGTTGAATTTTGTCAAAAGCTTTTTCTGCATCTACTGAGATAATCATATGGTTTTTATTCTTCAGTATGTTAATATGGTGTATCACATTGATTGATTTGCGTATATTGAAGAATCCCTGCATCGCTGGGATAAATCCCACTTGATCATGGTGCATGATCCCTTTAATGTGTTATTGGATTCTGTTTGCTAGTGTTTTGTTGAGGATTTTTGCATCTATATTCATGAGTGATATTGGTCTGTAATTTTCTTTTTTTTGTAGTATCTTTGTCTGGTTTTGGTATCAGGGTGATGGTGGGCTCATAGAATAAGTTTGAGAGTGTTCCTTCCTCTGCAAATTTTTGAAGAGTTTGAGAAGTATAGGTGTTAGCTCCTCTCTAAATGTTTGATAGAATTCACGTCTGAAGCCATCTGTTCCTGGACTTTTGTTTGTTGGAAGATTTTTCATCACAGTTTCAATTTCATTACTTGTGATTGGTCTGTCTATATTTTCTATTTCTTCCTGGTTCAGTCTTGGAAGGTTGTACCTTTCTAAGAATTTGTCCATTTTTTCTATGTTGTCCATTTTATTGACATAGAGTTGCTTGTGGTAGTCTCTTAGGATGCTTTGCATTTCTGCAGTGTCTGCTGTAAGTTCTCTTTTTTCATTTCTAATTTTATTTATTTGAGTCCTCTCCCTCTTTTTCTTGATGAGTCTGGCTAATGGTTGATCAATTTTGTTTATCTTCTCAAAGAACCAGCTTTTAGTTTTATTGACCTTTGCTATTGTTTTCTTTGTTTCTATTTCATTTATTTCTGCTCTGATCTTTATGATTTCTTTCCTTCTACTAACTTTTGGTTTTGTTTGTTCTCCTATCTCTAGCTCCTTTAGGTGAAAGGTTAGATTGTTTATTTGAGATTTATCTTGTTTCTTGAGTTAGCCTTGTATTGCTATAAACTTCCCTCTTAGAACTGCTTTTGCTGCATCCCATAGGTTTTGCATCGTCGGGTTTTCGTTAATTTGTCTCTAGGTATTTTTTGATTTCCTCTTTGAGTTCTTCAGTGACCTCTTGGTTATTCAGTAACGTATTGTTTAGCCTCTATGTGTTTGTGTTTTTACCTTTTTTTTCCCTGTAATTGATGTCTAATCTCATAGCATCATGGTGAGAAAAGATGTTTGATATGATTTCAATTTTCTTAAATTTACTGAGGCTTGAGTTGTGAACCAAGATGTGATCTATCCTGGAGAATGTTCCGTGCGCCCTTAAGAAGAAAGTGTAATCTGCTGTTTTTGGATGGAATGTCCTATAAATATCAATTAAATCTATCTGGTGTATTGTGTCATTTAAAGCTTGTGTTTCCTTATTAATTTTTTGTTTGGATGATCTGTCCATTCCTGTAAGTGAGGTGTTAAAGTCCCCCACTATTACTGTGTTACTGTCAATTTCCTCTTCTATAGCTGTTAGCAGTTGCTTTATGTATTGAGGTGCTCCTATTTTGGGTGCATATATATTTATAATTGTTATATCTTCTTCTTGGATTGATCCTTTGATCATTATGTAGTGTCCTTTCTTGTCTCTTGTAACATTTTTTATTTTAAAGTCTATTTTATCTGATATTAGTATTGCTACTCCAGCTTTCTTTTGATTTCCATTTGCATGAAATATCTTTTCCATCCCCTCACTTTCAGTCTGTATGTGTCCCTAGGTCTGAAGTGGGTCTCTTGTAGACTGCATATGTATGGGTCTTGTTTTTGTATCCATTCAGTGAGCCTGTGTCTTTTCGTTGGAGCTTTTAATCCATTCACGTGTAAGGTTATTATCAATATGTATGTTACTATTACCATTTTCGTAATTGTTATTGGTTTGTTTTTGTAGGTCCTTTTCTTCTCTTGTGTTTCCCACTTACAGAAGTTCCTTTAGCATTTGTTGTAGAGCTGGTTTGGTGCTGCTGAATTCTCTTAGCTTTTGCTTGTCTGTAAAGCTTTTGATTTCTCCTTCAAATCTGAATGAGATCCTTGCCGGGTAGAGTAATCTTGTTTGCAGGTTCTTACCTTTCATCTCTTTAAATATATCATGCCATTCCCTTCTGGCTTGTAGAGTTTCTGCTGAGAAATCTGCTGTTAACCTTATGGGAGTTCCCTTGTATGTTGTCATTTTTCCCTTGTTGCTTTGAATAATTTTTCTTTAATTTTTGTCAATTTGATTGCTATGTGTCTCAGTGTGTTTCTCCTTGGGTTTATCCTGTATGGGACTTTCTGTGCTTCCTGGACTTGGGTGGCTATTTCTTTTCCCACATTAGGGACGTTTTCAACTATAATCTCTTCAAATATTTTCTTGGGTCCTTTCTCTCTCTCTTCTCCTTCTGGGACCCCTATAATGCAAATGTTGTTGTGTTTAATGTTGGCCTAGAGGTCTCTTAGCCTGTCTTCATTTCTTTTCATTCTTTTTTCTTTATTCTGTTCCACAGTAATGAATTCCACCATTCTGTCTTCCAGGTCACTTATCCGTTCTTCTGCCTCAGTTATTCTGCTATTGATTCCTCCTGGTGTATTTTTCATTTCAGTTATTGTATTGTTCATCTGTTTGTTTGTTCTTTAATTCTTCTAGGTGTTTATTCTTTAATTCTTCTAGCTCTTCGTTAAACATTTCTTGCACATTCTCAATCTTTGCCTCCATTTTTCTCCCGAGGTCCTGGATCATCTTCACTATCATTATTCTGAATTCTTTTTCTGGAAGGTTGCCTATCTCCACTTCATTTAGTTGTTTTTCTGGGTTTTATCTTGTTCCTTCATCTGGTACATAGCCCTCTGCCTTTTCATCTTGTCTGTCTTCCTGTGAACGTGGTTTTTGTTCCACAGGCTGAAGGACTGTAGTTCTTCTTGCTTCTGCTGTCTGCCCTCTGGTGGATGAGGCTATCTCAGAGGCTTGTGCAAGTTTACTGATGGGAGGGAGTGGTGGTGGGTAGAGCTGGGTCTCGCTCTGGTGGGCAGAGCTCAGTAAAGAGCTCACTTGTTTGCTGATGGTCGGGACTGGGTTCCCTCCCTGTTGGTTGTTTGGCCTGAGGAGACCCAACATTGGAGCCTACCCCGCTCTTTGGTGGGGCTAATGGCGGACTCTGGGAGGGCTCACACCAAGGAGTACTTTCCAGAACTTCTGCTGACAGCGTCCTTGTCCTCACAGTGAGCCACAGCCACCCCCTCCCTCTGCAGGACACCCTCCAACATTAGCAGGAAGTATGGTACAGTCTCCTGTGGGGCCACTGCTCCTTCCCCTGGGTCCTGATGCACACTCTACTTTGTGTGTGCCCTCCAAGAGCGGAGTCTCTGTTTCCCCCAGTCCTGTCAAAATCCTGCAATCAAATCCCACTAGCCTTCAAAGTCTGATTCTCTGGGAATTCTTCCTCCCGTTTCTGGACCCCCAGGTTGGGAAGACTGACGTGGGGCTCAGAACCTTCATTCCGGTGGGTGAACTTCTGTGGTATAAGTGTTCTCCAGTTTGTAAGTCACCCACCCAGCAGTTATGGGATTTGATTTTATTGTGATTTTGCCCCTCCTACCATCTCATTGCAGCTTCTCCTTTGTCTTTGGATGTGGGGTATCTTTTTTGGTGAGTTCCAGTGTCTTCCTGTTGATGACTGTTCAGCAGTTAGTTGTGATTCTGGTGCTCTTGCAAGAGGGAGTGAGTGCACGTCCTTCTACACCACCATCTTGAACCCAAACTCTGCACATCTTTTCATATGCTTATTTGACATCTGTATATCTTCTTTGCTGAAAAACACCTTTTTAAATAATACTCACTGTTTACTAGACATTGCATTATATGCCAGGAACATTTGTTAATATTTCACAGAGGAAAATAGATACTGAATTTACTACATAGTTGTTGCTTTAAAAAAAAAAAAAAAAAGAGTCAATTTACTTTCTGAGAAAGATGGCAGTATACCCAATGACAAAAGCTATTTTATTCATGGAAAATTCACCACAGAACAACTGTTAAATGATAAGAAAAGGATATACATAAAATCCTGTCCTTTGCCTTCTTTTTTTTTTAAAATAAATTTATTTATTTTATTTATTTATTTATTTTTAGCTGCACATGGGTTTTCTCTAGTTGTGGCGAGTGGGGGCTACTCTTTGTTGCGGTGTGTGGGCTTCTCATTGTGGTGGCTTCTCTTGTTGCAGAGCACAGGCTCTAGGCACACAAGCTTCAGTGGTTGCAGCACGTGGGCTCAGTAGTTGTGGCTCGCAGGCTCTAGAGCTCAGTAGTTGTGGCACACGGGCTTAGTTGCTCTGAAGCATGTGGTATCTTCCTGGACCAGGGCTTGAACCCATGTCCCCTTCATTGGCAGTTGAATGCTTAACCACTGCACCACCAGGGAAGCCCCCTTTGCCTTCTAAAATGGCTTGTCACACTCAAAAAAAAGGGGCATGTGCTACATATTTGTTAGAAGTATGGTATTTTCAACATGTATATATAATATGATACAGAAATTTCACTCTTGGAATATACCCAACAAAAATACATACATATCTGGGCTTCCCCGGTGGCGCAGTGGTTGAGAGTCTGCCTGCCGATGCAGGGGACATGGGTTCGTGCCCCGGTCGAGGAAGAGCCCATATGCCACGGAGTGGCTGGGCCCGTGAGCCATGGCCGCCGAGCCTGCGCGTCTGGAGCCTGTGCTCCGCAATGGGAGAGGCCACAACAGTGAGAGGCCCGTGTACCGCAAAAAAAAACAAAAAAACAAAAAAACATATGTTCAGCAAAGGCATGTAAAATAATGTTTATAACAGCATTATTAATAGCATTATTAATCACCCAAAACTTGGAACACCCTAAGTTTCTTACTAGAAGATTGAATAAATAATTTCTGATATATGTGTTTGTATAGTGAAATACAAAAAAATGAAAGTGAGTGAACAAATTATTGCTAAAGCAACAGCCTGAATGGTTCTCACAAACATAATGTTAAAAGATAAAAGGCAGGCATAAAAGAACACGAACTACATACTTGGATTTGTTCAAGAACAGAAACGGTCCCTAATGATGGAAGTCAGGATAGTGTTATCCTTGGTATTGGAAGACCCATGAGGGACTGGGCATGTGACTAGGGTGAGGCATGGGAGGGACTTGGGAGGTGATAGTAATGTTCTGTTTCTTCACAGGGAGCTCTTCACAAGGTTATGTTCACTTTGTTAAAATATTTGAGTTGTACACTTGTGATTTGTGCATTTTTCTAAATATTTATATTTCAATAAAATGTTTACTTCAAAAAACAGAGGTGCTATAGTAAAATTTCCATCTTTAGTCCTTATACCCTGTATAATGAAAAATCCACACATTAAATAAAAATAAACCTACATCTGTAGCTTTTAATTGTTAATAAAATGCTGAAAAAGGAGTAAAGTCTTGAATCTAGCTTTTCTGTATACCCTTCTACTTGAAAAAAAGTTTGATACTAAATATGGAAAATATACAAGCATAAACATGTATATTTGCATACTACGTAGTTTATATATATATGTATGTTATATCTTAACTATCTTTATTTTTATCTCTATTTAATCATCCTTTTGAATCCTAATATACCTATGCACACTCTCCCTTTTTCCTGTCTCTCTCTCTCTCACACACACACACACATACACACACACACACACATAAACGCGAATTTGGTTATCAGTTTGCAACCAAATCACAATGGATATTAAGGTTATATAAATACGTAATTTGCATCCTGGGGAGGATATTATAGAGAGGGATTCCTTAGGGATATAACTGTATATTTTCTTTGTCCTAGCCACGTTCTGAAAAGTGAATGACTCATCATATTGAAACTAACTGAATGATACTGGTTTAGATGGTGTGTAAGCAAAATACATAAAATGTGGTTATATAATTCTACAGCACTGATTTCTTACACAGCATCTTCAGTTTGGGGACCACTAGACATAAGTCATTTCACATTTTGGTACCACTGAAATCTGAGGCTATTCTCCTTTTGTAAATGTTTTAAGGAGTAATTATTTAAAACATTTTAATATTCATTTTATCTTAGCAACACATTGAAACCTTCATTTATAAATACCACGCTCCTCCATTCAGCTATTTTTACATCCTTTTCTCGTTCCTATATCACTAAGCTAAAAGAGAATGTATTCATGTGCTTCTGAAGCCAGGATAGCAGTTCTGGAGGTAAACATTTCATTTCCTAGAAAGGAAAAAGCAAAAGGCTGGAAGAAACCTGGGTAAAAAGGTGAGATCTAAGACCAGTGGGTGATAGTTTAACTGAATGTCATTATGTTTTGCTATGAATTAAGTTGAATGAAACTGGAATGGATGGGCCAATAGTAGTAGTAGGAAAAAAAGAAAGAATTTTTGTTGTGGTGGTTAATCTGACAGTAATTGATCACCAAGTTTCCCCAAGTCAAGTAATTGTTCAAAAATCTTTCTTGTTATAAAGCAGAAACTAACACACCATTGTAAAGCAATCATACTCCAATAAAGATGTTAAAAAAAAAAGAATCTTCTAAAAGTGAGGGCTTTATGTTACTTTTCCAAGTAAGGATACTGACCAACTGGGTCATTCTGTTTCCAGATCTGATCAGATTAGAATTTCTATGGCAAATATCATTGATGCACCAAAAAAGATTGATAATTATTAATGGGATGAAACAAAGGCTATAATAAAAATACTAGGAGCAAACATCTCATAATTATCATTTCACAGCAAAAATCTTTCAAATGTTTTAATATCATTGAATGTTTAAAATATTATTAATAAGATTTAAATCATGGTCATGATATTTCAAATATATTGAATATAAAAACTAAAGCTCAAAGACATATGTAATCAAATCACACATATACTTGTCCACTTCTAAGAGCCACTTCTTAAAACCAGAAAGTAGAAAATATTTTCAAAAATTTCTCCTGTGTATCACTTAAATTGCAGGATTGACTTTCTAAATTCACTAAACATGTTAATCTGATGTGCAGGTTTTCTTTGTGCACCGAATCTACTGTCTTCAAGGCTTTTAGAAATGCATAGTTACCCACTAAACCAGCTTCAATAAACCAGTCCCCAGAGCTTTGCTTATCAGTGTGATATTCCAGATCTTCCTAAAATAGGCAAGCAAGAATTCACGCATGTAGGGCCTCCCTGGTGGCGCAGTGGGTGAGAGTCCGCCTGCCGATGCAGGGGACGTGGGTTCGTGCCCCGGTCTGGGAGGATCCCACATGCCACGGAGCGGCTGGGCCCGTGAGCCATGGCCGCTGAGCCTGCGCGTCCGGAGCCTGTGCTCCGCAACGGGAGAGGCCACAACAGTGAGAGGCCCGTGTAACGCAAAAAAAAAAAAAAAAAAGAATTCACGCATGTGTGCACACAAACTGCACATACCTCTCACTCTGTATCTGTGTATTTTTAAAAGACGCAGCAGTTTGGATGTGAAGGACACTTAGAACAGACTGTTAATCACATCTTAAGTAGGAACATCATCATTCTTATTAAACAATGATATTTTTGATGTTTAAATGAGGGATGATACCCCAGTCTTACTATGCGTTGAACTTGTTGTAAGCATTTTCACATGCAGTGTGTCATTTCATCCTCTCAACAATTCTAGGAGGTTGCTATTATTTTACAGAAGAGGAAATTGTAGTATAGCAATGTTAAGTACCATCTAAATTTACACAGCTCATAAGTAAAGCCCTTTGGTACATGCAGATTATTCAATAAATATTTGTGAAATAAATGAATAATGACACAAAAAAAGAAGAGGTGGGGAGGAAGGGAGGGAGGGTGGAAGGGAGAAGGAAAGGAGGGAAAGAAATAGAGAGAGAGACTGGCAAGGGGGAGAGAGAGAGAGAGAGAAAGGGACGGAGGGAAGAAGGAAGGAAGGGACATGTACACTTGAACTGCAAATCTGCTACACAGTGTTAGAAGAATAGCTTCCTAAGCACTTAGTATCTACCTAAAGTTTTTCACAGCAATTCAATGCTCTGTCAAATTCCATTAAAATGGCATTTTGTTTTGTTCTGCTTTAGTTTGGTTTTCTTTCATCTCAGTGGTGCAAATACTCTGACACATTTTATATTCTACTCAGCTCCTCTAATTGCATGTTTTGCTTAAGCTAGATACTTAAAAAATACTGAAGAATACGTCAAGAAGACCAACCTGAGAAACTCATTTTGAGAAGAGCCCTGGGGTAGGGCTGAATAAAGTTGTAACATGGGGAATGAAAGAATCAAATATCCCTATAAGCACATCAGATCAAGTGCTTAATGAATGTTTCAGATTGGAATACTCCCAACCCAAATGTATTGAAAATAGAAAAATGCTAGGTTGCGTCTATATATAGATGAGAGACTTTATATAAAAATCTGATTTAGGGGCTTCCCTGGTGGGAAGATCCCACATGCCGCGGAGCGGCTGGGCCCGTGAGCCATGGCCGCTGAGCCTGCGCGTCCGGAGCCTGTGCTCCGCAACGGGTGAGGCCCGCATACCGCAAAAAAAAAAAAAAAAAATCTGATTTATACAAGACCAAATATGTTATCTAGTTGAAAAAATTAGGCTCAAAAGACCAGAAAATACATTGCAAGAAATAATTTTATTCAGGCAAGTGAATAGACTGGATGATACATGAGGTCTGATCTCCTTCATCTCTAATTTCTGTTATTCTATGAGTCACTGTCACTTTTTCTCCAACAGCTCAAAAAAATGAATACAATAATCATTCTGTCACTTACTTCAGCAATGTAATTCACAGCAGAAAACTTACAGCTATCTAAGGACTTAGAGGGAAATATACTTTCAATATTATTGAGGAAATACTATGTTATGTTTATTCTCCTTCAGTTTTCTCTTTTAGCACTTTTACATTTTTTACAAAGGAAAGGACAAAGAAATTCGTTCAGATCTGTATTTTGAATGACTGAATTAATTGGAGGCAATTTAGCTAGGCTGATCAGTGAAATTACACTAAAGGGAGATAGATTGCTTGTAACCTAACATACTATTTGTATATTACCATAATAGTATCTCTTAGGCTAGAACAGTGTTTTTCAAACTTTAGCATACGGCAGAATCACCTGGAAGGCTTGTATAAACACAGATTCTTGGGGCCCACCCTTAAAGTTTCTGATTGAGTAGGGCTAAGGTGGGTTCCCAGAATTTGCATTTCCAAAAGTTTTTCAAGTGATGCTAATGCTGATGGCCCCATTGAAATTTTGTTAACCACTGAGCCAGAAGTTCCTTCAGAGAAGAAAATAGGTCTATATTCTTTGGGAAAAAGAAAGATTTCCTACTGAAAGAGATTTCTTAATGTTGACTCACTAACCAGATCCATTTCCAAGAATCCTGAGCAGAATAAAGACATTATCTTTATTTCAACACTGAACATTATAGTATTGATAAACTTGTATCAAAATTAATACCAAAGTCAACTTTGGATGGATAAATAAATTATATATTAATATTAGTACGTAAAAAGTAAGAAGAACATTTCTACCACGTTGGCAGGGAGATGATGCTTGGTAAGAGGAAGTAGGTGGTGGTTTGGAGTTAGCAACCATACGATAAATCCATAGAATGAGATTCTATTTTTCACTGAATATTTATGAAGACATATTAAAGAGAAACATACAGAGTTAGGGCAAAGGGTTTAAAGATAAATTTGATAGTTAAAAGAAAAATAAATGGGACAGTTCCAAGAAGGAAAATTGTGATGGTGAGAAAATATTAAATTAGATGAAAATGGCTTGTTGGAATGCAGAACATGCTGGATTATTTAACAGGAGTTGGTCAATAGAATAGCAAATGCCTTGCCTGGTTATCTGACCATCAGCATGCCTAAGGGTCTCACTATGAATATAATTAAATAATTAGGCAATGAACTGTTAAACCTGACCATGCCCACATGTTTTAGGATCAATTTCAGGCCCCATGTGCTTGTTTATTCAATAAGAAGAAAAGTAGAAGATAACATCCTTATAAATGTATTTAAGAAACAGAAGCAAAGGTACATCAATTATGAAACTTGTGACACAAAAGGTACAAAACATCCTTGTATTAAAAATACAAAACTGGGACTTCCCTGGTGGCGCCATGGTTAAGAATCCACCTGCCAATGCAGGGGACACAGGTTCGCGCCCTGGTCCGGGAAGATCCCACATGCCGTGGAGCAACTAAGCCCATGCACCACAACTACTGAGCCTGTGTTCTAGAGCCCACGAGCCACAACTGCTAAAGCCTGCAAGCCTAGAACCTGTGCTCTGCAACAAAGAGAAGCCACCGCAATGAGAAGCCCACGCACCACAACTACGAGTAGCCCCCCGGTCGCCGCAACTAGAGAAAGCCCGCGTGCAGCAACAAAAGACCCCATGCAGCCAAAAACAAACAAATAAATAAATTTATTTAAAAAAAATATTCACAAGGACTGCTGGGCTCTAAATGATACTGGCCCTCAAAATGTCCAGGACTAAGTATTCAAAAATAATTGAAAACAGCACAGACTTTAAAAATAAAAATATAAAACAAAGGAACAAACAAAATAAAACAGAAATGGAGTCATAGATACAGAGAACAAACTGGTGGGTGGTTACCAGACAGGAGGGTGGTGGGGAAAGAAAGAAATAGCTGAAGTGGATTAAGAGGTATAAACTTCCAGCTATAAGACAAATAAGATACAAAGGTGTAATGTACACACAGGTAATATAGTCAATAATATTTTAACAACTTTGTATGGTGACAGATGGTAGTGATCATTTCGTAATGTATAAAAATACCAAATCATTATGTCGTACACCTAAAATTAATATTATGTTGTATGTTAATTATAAATCCATAAAAATAACAATATCTATAAAACACATAGAAAATAAATAATTCATACACTTACTAACTAAAAAAGAATTACAAAAAGGGAAGCAGGACAACTACCTAGACTAAAGAGAAATGTCTCTTTTCAGCCAGAAAGTGTCCTATGTCTGAGAAAGGTTGGAAACTAGAAGAGCTTGAGGTCTGTGTGAGCAAAGATTTAATAGGTCTTCTTTCCCAATATATTTCCAGTTCTGGGTTCAGTGTTCACTACAGAATAGACTCCCTGTAAATATAGTATTTCATATGGGAATCTGATGAAATAAAATATTATAATGCTACGTCCTCTATGAAACTTCCTTCTTGAAAATATTTAACCTGAATATAATCAATTATTTACATCTAATTTTTGATTTACACAAAATGCAGGGTAAGGAACAAACTCAATGGCATCCGGAGGAAACAAACTGAGAAATCCAGAAGGCAGAACATTCTATAAGACAACTAGCTGAGTTTTGTCAAAAGTCAAAAGTCATTAAAAGAAAGTATTGTTTTAAATGAAAAGGAACTTCAGTGAAACAAAAATTAAACATAGTGTGATATTCTTAGTTGGATCTGATCTGATCCTTAATTTGATCTTATCAAGAGGTTTTTGCATGAAACTGAATATGGGGTAAATGTTAGATGGTATTAGGAAATTATTGGTAGGTGTGATAAAGATATTGGGTGGCATCTACCAAGGTCCCACGAAAGTGTGGGTCTATCCTTGGCCTCTCTATTCTCTTCCATCAATCTGTGTATTCCTGTACCAGTGCTACTTTTTTTTAAAACACTGTTTAAAGTATTATAGTTATCAGAGTGACAAAAATCTAAAAATCCCCAAAGTGGCAAGTGCACTGGAAGCTCTCATATAGTGCTGGTAGGGATATAGATTGATACAATTGCTTTAGAGAACAATTTGATGTTAGCATGTATGAGATTGTTCCTTTTTATAGCTGAGGAGTGTTCTGTAGTGTAAATACAGCATGGTTTGTTAATGGATTTACTTTTGGATGTTTATCTGGTTTGTTTCCAGTTTTTATATATTATGAATAAAGCTACTCTGAGAAAATAAATAAAGGTATTTTGTGGTATTTAACATAAAGTCCTTATTTATTAGTAACACCTTATTGAAGTACATAGAAATGAATGCCATGATTTTTATAATTTACTATAAAATTACTTCAGCAAAAAAATTGATGAAGCAAACTTGCCAAATGTTAACAATTGTTAAATCCAGTGATGGGTGTATTGGTATTCATTATATAATTGACTTTTTTGAATGTTTGAAATTTTTATAAAAAAAATAAATTTACAGAAGAAAAAAGTATTGGTGAAGTGAGAAAAGTATTTTTTCTAAACACAATCAATTTATAATTAACATGTATATCCAACTAGAAGTCTCAAAATTCCTGATGTATGGAACAATGAACACTTTCTAAAGATATCACCTTGATACATTAATTTCACTTTTTCATGTAATATGATTCATTCTATGATGGTCTTTTTATTTATTTTGTGCAGTCATTACCCTCCCTGTCAATAAAGTCTTATAAGAAATAATAAAGGGAATTAGGAAGTAAGGGAGAAAGAGATGGAGGGGAGGAAGGGAAGCAGGCAGGAAGAAAGGAGGGAGAAATAATACTTGATTGGATGGAGCTAAAATTTCCCATCGGTTAAAATCTCTCCATGGAGAAAGTGTTTTCGAATTGTCTACCTGAGAGACATAAGTAGGAAGTATTCATTCACTGGATTCTGTAGTCCCCTATTTATTAAGGATTGGCTAAAAGTTGTTAACTCTCTCATACTTGTAAGTTCATGCCTAAGTTAGAATAGCTGCCTAGGTCCCTGTGGGTGTTGCACACCATGCAGCTTTGGCAACATGGTGGCCCAGAAGATGTGGGGCAGAAGTCAAGACAGATCCCAGTTCAGTGAGCAGACTCACACTGACCTGAGCCTGGAGACTGAGATCACTGATGGAACAACAGAGAAGAATCCATAAAGAGAAGACAGGTACTGAGCCATCATTCCAGTTATGGCAAAGAACTGAAGAAAGTGGGACATACACTAAAAGAAACACATCAAGTAAACCATTAATAAGTAGGACAAATAGTCTTTGGGGAAAGGTGAATAAATAGGACCAGGTGAACTGAACCCATGCAATCCTCCTAGAAAGAAGATAAAGAAAGCCCTCTCTCATGGCATTCTGACTACTGCTTGTCCTTGTAGGGATATCTGTGTGGTTCATCAGCCTCCTAATAAAGGACTTGCATTCTAATTCTCCTATATCTATAGCACCGAGGCAGTGAGGTCTTCATGAAGAAAAGCAATCACATCTGACAATTCCATGACCTGGTGCTCAGAGTCTATAGCAGCAGGGCTACTAGATTCACTGACACAGTATATTTCCTTTGTGCATTGTCATCAGGAGAGCACGTCATCTCAGTCCTTCTAACGGATCTCTTTTATCATTTTGTATTCTCTTTATTGGCACCCAAGACTTTAGATCCATTATCCCTCATCTCGTTTCATACTGTCATCCGACAGGCTCCTGCTAATCCTGTCATCTTGCTCACCCTTCATGGTTTGTGCTATTACAAAGCCTTTTGCTCTTTGGCACCACATGTCCAGGGCCAGAAATAAGACTCCTTTAAATATGTTTACACTATTTTTATTCCTGATGGTGACACCCTCTAGCTGTGACTTGGACAGGTTAACAACCTGAGGAGCATGAACTATTCTGACATTCTTGGTGTAAAGTAAGCCTCAAAAAAAAAAAGAAGTGTCAAAGTGTTTCATTCCCCCATTTACATTCCTAGATAAAGATTTCTGACTAATAGGAGGCAAACTGACCCACCTTGGTTGCTTTTTTCCATCCCTCACTTTCAAATCTTTACTTCAAGGTTACAAAGTATTTCTATAATTTGGAAAAAATAGAATAGAATGTATAAATATAAACTCCCAATTAGTTGCTGATGAAATCATGTCCCCTCCCATCTCATATGCATTTTATTCAGCAAATAAAGAGTCTGAATTTGTAAATTGAGTTCACTGAAGCTTAAACCAAATTTGAGCTTGAAAAGCTCATAGCATTTGGTTTTGCTTATAAATAGTGCCTGACACTTCCCAAATTCAATTAGCTTCAATTATTGCAAAGTCATATTATAAGCAAAACTTGAGTCTATAAACCTATTTTAAAGTGGCCTCAGTATATTTTAGTGTGTGAGATTTTATTTTTGCTTTATGTTTTAAATTATTATTGCATTTCAGGGAATAGATTAGTTCGTTTTTTCAAATCATGAATATAGCATTATTGGAAATTTGGGCAACTGGAGATTTTTGTTTGATCCTTTTCTGATTTTGCACTCTTTAATTTCATTTCAGTGCTGAAATCAGGGAAACTATGATTCAGTTTTTCTTGCCTTATATAAGCTAGAAATGCCTTGATAGGTAGGCTTTACTTATTATCTGACAATTATTTCTGTGGACAGATTTTCTCATTTACTTTTTTCTCTTAAAGACTCACAACAGGTGTTTAGAATAAATATAGTAAGCAAACGTCATATAAACTAAAAGCCAGAATAAGAGCTATTCATTGTTTGTGAAATGCTACTTTTTAAATATCTTTTTCTGAAATCAATCTTGGTCTCTTGAGAGATCCTGAT
This sequence comes from Hyperoodon ampullatus, assembly GCF_949752795.1. NCBI lineage: Eukaryota > Metazoa > Chordata > Mammalia > Artiodactyla > Ziphiidae > Hyperoodon > Hyperoodon ampullatus. Next base: position 79,123,237 of record NC_136917.1, on the reverse strand, counting down.
TACAAGAAAAATAAAAAGGAGAGCAAAAAGAGGAAGAAAAATCTTCTATCTTTTTTATTATAATAAGATAGGTGTACAGTAGAGCATTTAGAAAAGAGAGATAGGCAGGAAAATAAAATAAATAGATAAAAATTTTATAATCTCAACACCCAAAGATAACTTCTATTAACGATTTTATGGATACCCTTACTGACTCTTTTCTCTCTATGCATATGAGGTTTAAAAATATGAAAATTACTTAAAATGTACCCAGCAGTGATAGTAGCTGTCATTGTTGTTATGGCTATATTTAATCAACTCCATATTGGATTAGTCATTCAAACATTCATTCAACACAGATCTTTTCAGTATCTACTATGCTTCAGCTACTATTCTTGGAGATGAGGAAAAAGCAGTAGGAAAGGCAGGAGATGCTATCCTTCTGGAGTTTACATTCCAGTGGAAGGACACATACCAGGGTGTGTGTATGTGTGTGTGTGTGTGTGCACGCATGTAGATGACAGATAGACAGTCAGATAAGTGCTACATGCTATGAAGTGGTAAGTGCTATGAAGAATATAAAGCAGTGCAGGAGAACAGAGAGGCCATAATAGTTGGTGGGGAGGGGCTGCAATTTAAAATAAGTCAGTCAGGGAAGCCTTGCTATCAAAGGGATGTTTGAAAGGACTTAAAGAAGTTAATGGTGACAATCACATAGAAATTTTGGGGAAGAGCCTTTCAGGAAGCAAGTGATGCCCCACATGTTTAGGAAGAAAGCCAGTGTGGCAGGAACAGCATAGGTAAGGAAGAAAAGACTAGGAGATGGGGTGGGGTATGATAAAGTAGGGTTTTACAGACCACTAGAGCACTTGGAATTTGACAACTGAATGAAATGGTTTGCCATGCCAGAGTTTTGAGCAGAGGGGTGGCACACTCTGGTTTATAATGGTCCAATGATCATCTTGGATATTGTGTTGAGAATAGCTTGTGTATGTGGGGCATGGGGAGAAAGCTTGAGGGAGAAACAAGGAAATTAGTAAGGAAGCTGTTAAAATAATCCAGGTGAGAGAAAATGATGGCTTGAACCAGGGTGATAGCAGTACAGATAGTAGAAATGCATTCGGACATATATAAGCTAAAGCATAATCCAGAATGACTCCATGGCTTTGGGAGGAAGAAGTTACCACTGATGTTAAGTTTAAGGGGTCTATTATACAAACAAATGTAGATACTGAGTAGGAAGTTGGATGGGTGAGTTTGGAGTTCAGTGGAGCCTTCTGAGTAGAGATGTACAATTGACAAGAATTAAATGATAATCAACTGGGTGAATATAGTAGAGAAAAAAAAGAAGAGAAAAAAGGATTAAGGGCTGAGCACTAGCAAACTCCACAATCTGGAGTTTGCACATATAAGGAAAAATCTGCAAAGGAGACTAAAAACATCAGTAAGCAAGTTAAGAGCAAAACCATGGTTGTTCAGTGACCTAGATGCCAAGAGAATACAGCACTTCATACAGAAAGTACTAATGAATTGGTCCCAGTGCTACAAGAAGGTCAAGTAAAATGAGACCTGAGGTTAGACAACTGGATTTAGCAACCTTGCAGTCATTGGTAGGGCAACCATATGTTGTCTGAGGCAGTCCCGCTTTACGCCCAGTGCCTCAGTGTAATAATCATTCCTGCTCCCATTCACTCTCAAAGATGCCCAGGCTTGGATATATGTTATATGGTCAACCAAGCTATTGATGACCTTATAAAAGTTGTTTTATGAATGATGGGGCAAAAATCTGTTTAAAATGGTATCAAATGATATCAGAAGGTGGGAATTAGAGAAATGAAGCAGACTTCCTTTAGAAGGGTTTTGCTGTCAAGCAGAACAAAGAAATAGGCTGGTAGCTTGAGGGGATTGTGATATCAATAGAGGGGTATTCCACAGGCTAGTAGAGGATTATTTTTATTTTTTATATAAATAGTTCAATATAATAATAGTTTTATAGTTCAATAGTTCAATATAATAGTTTTATATAAATAGTTTTATATAAATAGTTCATGTCTTTTAAACATTCATTAATAAAGTCAATGTAGTAATATAACCAATAACTGATTTATATTAAAATATTCTCAAACCAACATTGGTTTAACAGATAAAAACTTACATTCTGGATTCCCAGATATTGAAAGACAATAGTGGCCTCCAAGATACTCATCTTTCAATAATCCCTTCAAAAACAATACAAATCGGGGGCTTCCCTGGTGGCACAGTGGTTGGGAGTCTGCCTGCCAATGCAGGGGATATGGGTTCGAGCCCTGGTCCGGGAGAATCCCACATGCCACGGAGCAACTAAGCCCATGCACCACAACTACTGAGGCTGTGCTCTACAGCCCATGAGCCACAACTGCTGAAGCCCTTGTGCTTGGAGCCAGTGCTCCGCAGAGAGAAGCCGCCACGAGGAGGAGCCTGCACACCGCAACAAAGAGTAGCCCCCGCTCACTGCAACTAGAGAAAGACTGTGTGCAGCAGTCAAGACCCAACGCAGGCAAAAATAAATAAATTTATAAAAATATAATAATAATAAATTAAAAAACAAAAAAATACAAATCAAGAAAAAAATTCTATACAAAAAGCATGGCTTCAGCATAAATGAATATAGAAAATGTCTGAACATCAAAATAAAATAACTAAAAAGAGAAAAGTCTGTACATCCTAGACGTGTATGATCTTACATCTTTCTGCTCCACCTTGTCCCTGCCACAAGCCATTGTAGAAGGCAAAAGCTGATTCTAACATATATACACTACTATATATAAAGTAGATAATCAGCAAGGACCTACTGTATACACAGGGACCTATACTCAATACTCTGTCATAACCTATATGGGAAAAGAGTCTGAAAAAGAATGGATGTATGTATAACTGAATCACTTAGCTGTACACCTGAAACTAATACAACATTGTAAATCAACTATACTCTAATACAAAATAAAAATAAAATTAAAAAAATAAATTGATAAATCTCTATCCAGATTAACCATGAAAGAAGAGAAAAGATGTATATTAATAGTATCAGGATTGAGAGAGTTGACATCACTACAGGTTCTGGTCATGGTCCTAATGTGGAATAGGGTAGAAAAATATGAATTGTGGAAAAGTAAGGAGAAGCCTTTGGGGTTGGACTAAAATTGGAGATATTCGTATGAAGTCATAGTTAAATTTCTCAGCTTTGTCCCTGGAAAGGCCCTAGAAGCAATGACATGCGAGTATCAATGAGCTCACATAGCACCCAGATCTTGGTTTCAAAATAAGTATTTAAAAGGCTATTGCAGAGTTTTACAATGACTGACAAACAGATTGCATAGGAAAAAGCATAACATAACCGACACAAGACTGATTAATAGAACACATTATTTGGACATGTTCATTAAGCATAGAAACCAACCCGAATAGTTTCTAGAGACCCCGTCCACCCCGCAGTTCTTAGCACTAGATTCCCAACCATGACCACTGGGTCACTGACTTAGAGTAAAAAAATTTTAAATACTACAAAAATGTCCACAGCCACCTCTCATAATTAAATCCCCAAAATAAATTTGCAAGACTGAATAAAGGCCACAGTGTTCTGTAACTTCTGAATGAGATTCACATTTTCTTTTATTTTTTAAACAAATGGTCATCTTATCCATTTAATCTGTTCATGGTGATAAACGTATGTATATGTCAGTTTGCCTTTGCATTTATCACGTCTGTCTGTTCCCAGGAGACAAGAGCCATGTTGTTAAATTGATCCATCTACTACTCAGCACAACAGATTTTTTTTTTTCCTTGCGGTACGCGGGCCTCTTACTGCTGTGGCCTCTTCTGTTGTGGAGCACAGGCTCCGGATGCGCAGGCCCAGCGGCCACGGCTCACGGGTCCAGCCGCTCCGCGGCACGTGGGATCTTCCCGGACCAGGGCACGAACTTGCATCCCCTGCATCGGCAGGCGGACTCTCAACCACTGCGCCACCAGGGAAGCCCACAACAGATAATTTAATGAATTTTGCATTAATGATAATGAGAGTTTAAAAACACTGCTAAATTGTAAGTGTACAGATTTGCCTCCTCTTGCTTCTGATGGTCATTGCATTGATGGTGATGAACAGATGGTGTGTGGAGAACTGTAAGCTATTTCCCAGAGATGATACTCCTTCTCAGTTTACCTCAGCCTCAAACATCATGTAACCTTATAGTTTTTTTCTAATGATACGTCGCACCAAGTATTCCATTAAATTCTACTAGCTTTTAAAAATCTTATCAACAAAATATAATAGTGATCAAGAACAAAATGTTAAAAACAATTATCATATATGCATAGTGAACATGTGTCAAAGTTTTGTTTGACTCATTAATGATGGGCCAACAGAATGACAAAAATGGTTCAAGAGAGAATACAAAAAGATAGACATATAATAAGTGAAAAATTTGGAAAAAAGAGTTTAGATTTTTTTAAATGATTAATAAAATCATAACCTTGGAAATGATCTTCTCTATAAGACAAATCAATAGCATCACCACTGTACAAAAATAGCCTGTAGATTATCTATTTTCTCCAAGTTAGTCTCTAACTTTAAAGAATCTGGGTCCTGATTAATAGTAAACAGTAAGTCAAATAAGTCACATTCCCTTAGAAATTCAGATGACCTAGTTTGATAGTTAGCACTCTAGTATGACATTGAAAGAAGATAAAGTTCTTTATGCCTTATTTCCAGGTTTTAGTTAAGTTTCTTTAACAAAATGTTGTTTATTTTTAGTATTAAATACAACATATATTAATGAACTGTATAATATACAACAAAATACTTATCTAAATTCTCATAAAATGAAATTACTTTCTTTTCTTCTTTTTGACCATGCCGCTCCCTAACCACTGGACTGCCAGGGAACTCCCTCAAATTACCTTCTAATAGTTTAATTATGCAAACTATATTTCTAATCTTTATACGCATAGGTCCCAGATCGGGAAGTATACAGTAAAAAGGCACAATTTTCTAGTTCCAAATACATGCATACAATACACACACATACTCACATATATGCAAACACATACTGGTATGAATATAAGTTTCCACTTTGTGGGGGGATACTTTATAACCTTAATCTAGTCAAGGAAGTGAAACAGTAAAAGTGAAGCTGAGAATAATATCTGATGTTATTGATGTCCATTTGGCAGTGTAATATATGATACCTCTTTGATGAGTATGCAGGTACCACTAGATGGTTCCCAATTTCTTATATTCAGGAGACTTATTGAAAAATTAGAATTTACACTTGGTCCACAGTTTTAGAAAATACTTCTAGAAACTGCTTTTGCATTTTAAATGCTCTGTAGCTGAATTACTTGATATTTACAGCTATTTTTAATATAAAGAAAATTGATTTTTCCAATTGCTCTTGATGTTTCTGAAATGCTATCCCCACACTACTTTTCTAATATTATTTGTAGCTATGTTCTGTTTTCCTGAACACACTTGAATGTACATGTTTTTCCTCAATGATGTAAATTCATTTGTTATGATAGTAGCTGCATGTATGGGTCACTGGCATGATTTGGTTCATTTATTTCCTTGATAGCTTAGATTTATCTTTGCATTTATTCAGAAAGGAAACACATGATTCCAAAACTGTTACAAGGAAGAATATGTTCAATGTTTAGTTTAGGATACTAATCTTGAGCGAATTCCATTAAATTACTGTCATAATAAATCACTTGCTGCTTTTTGAACCTGATCAGAACTAAACAGTGCAGCTATTGAGCAATTTCAAGTTTCAGACGTTTCAGGACATCGGAAATGGTGTCCTGCTTTTCTGTTTAGTCAGGTGATACGAAAGTGCATTACCATCCATAATATATATTTAATACATGAATAAAGAATATGTTCAAAGCCTTAAGTTAGTTTTCATTAGCTCTCAGAAAACCAAGAAGCTTTAAGTCATCTTATTGCTGATCAGACTTTTAGAAAAAAGACCTCTCTCTTAGTTATTACATGTTTTGTTAGCTAAGCCCCATTTGATCCTTTTTTTGTAACCTACCAAAACTACATTTATAATAAAACACTCTTAAATGTAAAGTGTCTGTATAGACTCTGTAACACAACAGTACTAATCTGCAGAGTCTTCGAAATCACATCTAATCTGTTTTCAGCAATTGAGCTATTACTGACTGACATTACAAGACTCTATATACAAGAGTGTATATATAGTGAACTATATGCATCCAAAGAACATTTACAAAACTGGAATTTACTTTAGGCTGCAATTAAAGCATTCATTATTTAAAAAGTCAGAAATAATACACATCACTTCTGAATCCACCTATCTGCAAAACCTGACATTAATGCTAGATGGAGAAGTTTTTTTAATTCAATCTCTTGGAAACATAAACATATAAAATGCTAGAGGTAGGTTACTTAATATATAAGCCTACCCTTCATGTGACTATTTAAATTTAAGTCAATTAAAATTAAATAGCATTAAAAATTGAGTTCTTCAGTCACACTAGCCACATTTGAAGTATGCACTAGCCACATATGTCTAGTAGTTGTAATATTGTACAGGAAGGTGATATGAAATATGCAAATGCAGAGCATTTCATCATTGCTGAATGTTTTATTACACAGTGCTGGGCTAGAGCAGCCAGTATTCACTTCTCTATTAGACTGACTCTAATAATGTGTAGACTAATTTTTATTCCGATTTTATCTATAGCAGGTGAATGTTTGAACAGAGCCATAAGCTATGTTTACAAGATAAATATATTCATTTTTATCAATTTAGTAGAAAAAAGCCTTACTACTTTTTTGCATGTTTTTTCCTGGCAAGAACTGAAAATGATATATTAAAATTTCCTACTAATTGGCTTCATGTTAATTTCCACTTGCATGTTTAACAGTCTTTCCTTAAATGTTATATCACCAATTTATTTACTGCATAGAGGCTGAAAGCTATAATATCTTCTGATTGACTTATAACTTTCATTAATCGAAAAAATCATCCTTGCCCTATCTCTCTTTAAAAAAAAATTCCAAAATGAGTATGATGCTATCCTTGGTTGAGAAAAATGACATATAGCAAAAAAAAAAAAAAAAAATTGGAAAACAATGTTTTATTTTCTTTTATCTCCTGTTGTGCCTTGGTTAGAATCCAGTTTTTAATTCTACTAGTGTATAGGGGGAAAAATGTGTGCTTAATACTCCATGTAACTGTGCCAGCTTAATTTCTCCCTGCTTCCACACCTGTGAACAGGGTTTAAATTAAATTGTATGATTCACTATTTCCCAAACATATACTGAGTTTCCTGTCTATCTGCTTTTTATCCTTTCCTGAATTTCCACCTCATTCCACTCCATCTTTAAAATTACTCCAGATCTTAACATTCCTAATATACATTGAATCACTTTTATTCCTGTAATTCACTTATTTATTCTCCTACCCCATTAACTTCTTGAGAGTGGGAATTTATAGATTACTGGTCTATATATAAGTATATATTAGATGCTTAGTATATATTAGGCAGATTGAATTAACTTACAAAATATCAATCAACAATGAAATATGGCTGTTATCTTTCAAAACAGGAAACTTAAGGAAGATACTAGGAACTTTTTTACTTGACAAAAACTTAGAAAAATATACAAAGAATACTAGTAATAATATAACAGTTTTTATACCTGCTAATCAACCCAAAATTAAAGAATGTTATTCTTTTGCCATATTTACTCCAGATCTTTCGTTTTTAAACAAATCATATATATTCAATTGGATTACCTTTTTTTTTTTTTTTTTTTTTTTTTTTTGCGGTACGCGGGCCTCTCACTGTTGTGGCCTCTCCCATTGCGGAGCACAGGCTCCGGACGCGCAGGCTCAGCAGCCATGGCTCACGGGCCCAGCCGCTCCGCGGCATGTGGGATCCTCCCAGACCGGGGCACGAACCCGTGTCCCCTGCATTGGCAGGCGGACTCTCAACCACTGCGCCACCAGGGAAGCCCTGGATTACCTTTTACACCTTCTCCAGACTCATTTTCCTTCAGCTTTCCCTTTTTAAGGTTAACTATTATACCAAAAACTCTCTTTTAGAAGTGATTTGTCCATGTGTACATACAATCATTTATGTTAATACTTTTTAAGATTTTAGTTCTAAATGAATGGCTTTGCTTACCATTTAGAACACTGAAACATCAAAGAATACTTCTTAAACAAGTAGCTTATTATTTTTGCTATATTTTGTTTCTGAACTCTTAAAATAAGTTAAAGAAGAAAATCACATGCCTTTGTGAGAGCTTTTTTTTTTAAAAAAAAAATCCTTTTCACTGACTTCACAGATAAATAAACACTGGCTGCCAATTTCACTTGCAGGATAATTGATCCAAATTATCTAATCCAAAGCTCTTTGAAAAATGAAAACTTCAGTCGATCCTTAGAAATGTCATTGATTAAAGGTCCAGGTCTAACTGGACCTGGACTGTGCCCTTGAAAGCTGCATGAAGTGTTCCTTTAAAAAACTCATGACTGAATCAGTATATTAGGAGCGCAATTATAGAGGATATTTTAATGGGAGAACACTGTGCTAGGTGTTGGGAATAGAATAAGACAACGGAGACACTGGTGAATAATACATGACCTTGTGTAATTAAATCTAGAAGAGTGTTCTGCAAACTATAAATCCTATTGGATTTGTGAGTAAAAAAAGATCAATGAGACCTGAAGTAACAGAAAAATATGTAATGAGAGAGAGATTTGCAGAGTGAATAGGACTTGCATATGTTACAGCAAGAAGAGCATTCCTGGCAATGGAATGCCCTAGCTGTAGTGGTGGGTGGGCATTGGAGAATAGTGGAAATAAGTATGGATTGAAACACAAGGGAGAATATAATAGAATTCAACATAAACTCTATTTGGTCTTTAAAAGTCCTTGACTTTTATGATTCCCTTCTTTCTGGTCATGACCTTGATTAACCAATAATGATAAGCTCTTAACACATCTGTATCCTTCTCTTTCACTTTTTAAGAAAAAGGCTTACAAAATTATAAGGATATTTTAATGTCAGGTGATAGAACTAAGCTGAATCCAAACTGTAGATGAAAATAATCTTTAGGGGTGGGTTTCCTTACAACCATTCCACCAGATGTGTTAGAGGAACACTCACACATTTATTAGGAAGAGAAATGAGGCGTAGAGAAATAAAGTGGTTCAGCCATCAGCAAATAATGCTTCTGGGACAGAGTGGAAGAGAATCCTAAGGTTGGAAGAAACATTCAGAGGTCATCAACTGCCATTCTCATCTGACGGCTAACTGTGTTATTCAGTGCCCCCCAGAGGAGAATTTCCTATGTCCTTTTTCACTAGCCTCTCAAAAGTTTATAAGTCTATGTTAGTTATCTCTTCCAGAACTGCTCCTGTCTGACTTCAGCCCACTTAGAGTGAACTTCTCTCCAACAGACATGTTTCCAAGTATTTTTAATTGCTTGTACATAAAGCACAGTGCTGCTAATTTTATTCATTTCCAATGCAAATTTTAAAACCATGTCTGCTGCAAAGTGAGGAGGCTTTAATAATAGCTCTTTTTTAGACTTTAAGAAAGGAAATAAGGTATCATAAAGTTACCACACACAGAATCTGAATTTAAGTGGCTTATCTTAAATACTTTGTTTCTCTTCGGGGTAGTGTGTTCATACGTCTCCCGTGCTCCATGCTGAAAAGCAGTTGAGTTGACAAGAAAAATACATGTCACCCCAGTAGAAGTCACAGACCATCACTCTATTGGTCTACTCCATATTTCTGTACCATCTCACCTCCAACACTAAAGAGTGTGTTTCAGGTCCTCTTGGGGTTAGTGGGTGGTGGGGAAGTATGATACCATTATGACAAGTTTCAGAAGCTTTCAGAATCACATTTCTCAAAATTGCAAAACAAGCATTTTCCAACATGATGTACTTCTGTTCACATTTTAAGTATGATGGCAGAATGACATGGTCATAGGTTGCTGAAGTCAATAATTCAATGAGAGATCTATGAAAGAGAACTCTTCTAGATCACCTTCTAAAGAGGACTTTCTTAATTGAGTAGGAAAAAAAATCGTAAGATTTCCTTTCCTGGGTTTTCCTCTAATAAGCATACATTTAATGTCACTGGAGATATTTAATGGGAAAAAGAAATAAGTCACCTTATAATTATATGCATACACTTTGATAACCACTGGTTAACACTACTTTGTACAACTATCAACTAGATGCCATTTTCTTTCACCTTCAAAGGGACATCACTCCAGCAATTTCCCCCTCTTGTGTTCGTATTTTCCCTTGCTGCTGGATCACTGCACAGAAAGACACCAGCTCCCAGCTACTTCAGGGTTTGCCTCAGTTGAAGAAAGCTGCCTTACCCAATCAAGCACATGCTTCTCCCAGTGGGCACACATCCAAAGACCAATTGTGCTAGGTTATTAATACCTGGATGTTTAAGCCCAATGTAGGACACCCCGACACTCCTAGTATGTTCATAGTGCTCTATAGGACTGCCCAAGACTTTTTTGAGCCTGCATCACAATTCAAATGCATCACAGTTCAAATCCACCCTCTGCTCCACCTTGCTTTCTTCTTTTCCCTCCACAGATGTGAATCCCTGATAAATATCCAGAATGCCAAAGTCCATCTCAGTGTCTGCTTATGTAAAATGCCATGCTGTGGTGTTCTTGTCAAAGTCACAATATGGTCTTCACGCTGCTAAATCCAATGGCCAATTTTCAGTTCTCATCTACTTGGACTAGTAATTGGCCTTTGGCCTCTCTCATGCCCTCAATTCTTCAGTCTATTCTCACATAACAACCAGAGCAATCCTTTTAAAATATAAGAAAATTCATCTCCCTCCTCTACTCAGGACTCTCCCATATTTGCCAGCTCGATCTAAGTAGGAGTCAGAGTCTTTACAATTTCCTCCAAGGTTCAGTATGATAACTTCTTCACCCCCTAACCCTTTGACTGTATCCCCTACTACTCTTCCTCTTGTTCATTTTGCTTCAGCTACATTAGTCTTATCGCTGTTCCTTGATCTATTATGATGCCAATCACGCCCCTATATACTGGCATATCCTAAATATGACTAGCCCCTTCATTTCCTTCAATACTGCAACATTGCCTTTGCAGAGAGATCTCATCTAACTACATTAATTATACCATCCCCTCCTGCCCTCCCTGCTTTCCTATTTCTTGTACCTTTTTTTTTCCCATAGCATTTTTTACCATCTGACTCATAACGTGTTGATTTGGTTGTTTGTCTCCTCCGACTAAACAGTAAGTTCCATAAAGTAAGAGACCTTGTTTGTTCACTATTATAATTACAGGATCCAAAATAATTCAATAAGTTCAACAAATTTAACAAATAATCATTGAATGAGCAATTTAAGTAATGAATCAACTTCTGAGAGTGCAATGCATCTTCTTGGGAATAATAACAGTGCTACTTTGGGTGTAAAACATAGAGTAGTCTAATATTTTATAATATGCTATAGATCCACAGCAATGTCATATACCTCTGAGGTGAATATATCTAGAACACTCACCTATTGTTTATTTGATATCCCTCCTGGGTAAATGCCTTTTCAAAGCTGTGGCAATTGGAAGAGGTACCAAACATCCTTTGGTTTTGGAACATTTCTAAGTTCCAGGGCTGTTCTGAATGCAGTCATTATATACGGAAATGACAGTAAAGTTTTAAAACTAGATTTCTGTTTTAAGAATAGGTTAGGAGGTTCAGTCACTATGATAATCATTCTGACACATATTAGTTTGCAAGGAACATAGACTAGAATGGGATGTTCTTCTCAAAATACAATATAGTTTTAAAGAAATTCTTGTTGAACTAAATAAGCAAAGACCTTATGCCAACATTAGTGTAAATGCCACTAAATCAAGAATGATAAGTAGTTTTTAATCAGCCAGACTCTGTGACTAATGGATTGACCTGGTCAAGGCCTCTAAGGATCCAGACGGGCTTGCCAATCTGCATTACCTTATTTAAATTTAGGGTGCGGGTGTCATAACAACAAAAAGACATTGTGACTACACTGACCTCGTGTAGCAAGGTGGTTCAGTTATAGTTGTCTCCGAGGATAAAAAATAAAGAAAAGAAAAAACAAGAAACCAATTTAGGATTCCCAGTTAAATGATGATCATGCTGGCAGAAAAATGAACATCTGGCTACTTCTACTAATTCTTCATCAGAAAAGCACTTATGCTTCGGGTATGCACCTGCATTATGAACACATGATTTCTTATCTATGCAAATGTAAAGGGGAAATATAAAACTTTTTCATTAGTAATGAATAAAGCAGTAAGAACAATTTATTTGAGGAAAAATTACATAAAAGTCATTATGGTTGGGACAACCTCTTTTCAAACCTAAAAGAGAACCAATTTTCTTTTTTAATTTTCAGTAAATAAGTACTTACTACTGACAAATGTAAAGTTTTACATTTTAAATTAAAAACTACATGGAGAAATATACAGTTTAAGATGCCCCGATTTTACAGTTAAGTACTAACATTTGTAATTATATATTTAATTTTGCCTTTAACTTTAATATTTTAAATTTTAAAAATTAAAGCCTTCAACTTTGATCAGAACTGTAGTCTCCTAAAAGGGCTCAATGTTCTAACTATGAAAGTAAAGATCAGTGGAGTTTTAAAATGATTGTTTAGAAAAAGGATTTTTCACTGAAGTTAAGGGTAATTTTATAGAATTAAGAGCTATTAATAATATTTATAATAGTAAAATATTAATAGCTAACATTTATTAAGTGCTATGTGCCAGCCAGTATTTTAAATTTTTTCCATGTATTTTCCTCTTTTATTTTCACTAACTCCTCCTCAAGAGTGAATTACTATTTTGATAACCATTTACAGATGAGGAAACTGAGTCTGAAAATTCAAATACTCTGGGCAAGGACACAGAACTAGTAGGTGATGGGGCCAGAATCCTAACCCAGGTACTCTGACCTCAAAGCCCATGTTTTCAATCCCATAGTGTTAACACAAACTACTAGCTTAGGGAATAAAAGGCTGAAGTACAGAGCTCCAGCAGTAAGTCTGTCTTGATGGTGCCAGGAGAGGCAGTTGTAAATTGCAAAATCCAGGCAATCTTCTGGTCATTTTCTCTCCCCAATGGCAAATAAACGGCTTGACTAGTAGTTTTGACAGAGCATATCAGTTGATTTGGCATCAGCGGACAAAGTCATTGTCTAGCTACCATATACTACAGGGAGGTTCTTGGCCAGAGTCCCCGTCAGCATTGTTTCACAACACTGTGAATCACATACTCCCTGCAGAGGTTCAAGCCACAATAGAGTACATTAGACCCAGTCTTCACAGCTCAGCGAATTTAAGGAAAATTTAGAGGATAGTACCATGCCCTCTACATCATCTTATTGCCATTTCAACAGATTTCCTCTCAGGCAATGACCTTAGGTGTTTGGCTACCCAAAGAAATTCTTCAATGTCCTAGGGAAGTAAGTTAGTGGTAATAAAGCTTTTCTAAATCAAGTTCACGTGCATGTTTGTTACAAATTAGGTGATGTTAGCAAATGTTATAGAACGGTTAGGTGACAAAAAGACTAGATTTACAAAAACTATTATACCTCCCTAACACACACACACACACACACACACACACACACACACACACACACTATATCAAACATTTTTTAGCATCTACATTCTCACATCTTTTCTTTTGGGTTTAACTATCAGCTCTATGTGAATAACCCTCAAATAATTTCTAATCCTATAAACTTAGTTGGCCTGAGCAACTCAACCTCTTGAAAGGAGACTGCTAAGTTGACATCTTTCTAAGGTCCCTTGGGATATAGTTAAATGGAGACATTTGCTGTTGAATTTTAATAATGGTGTTCATAAATGAGGTAAATAGCAGCAACATGTCCCAGTCTACCTGGATCTCAAAGTTGAGAGACCAGGTTTACTGTCCAGGCTGACCTAATCTAGGAATTGGACTGGTTGAATGTATAAATTTGAGTCAAAGATCATTAGATGGCAAGGAAACTAGGTCATGGGGATCCTGAAGAGGCCATGAGAGGAGAAGCTAGGGAAATAACAGTCTAAAGAGAGGAATATAAAGACAGCTGAGATCGTAAGAATGCTAATGAACAATCCTATGTGTTTTATGCCTTAAAGGAGCATTATATGTTGTGTAGCAAATTACCCCGGAATTTAGCAGCTTACAGAATGTATTTACTATCTCATAGTTTCTATGGGTCAGGAGTCAGGGCACAGTGCAGCTGGTTTAATTAAGGTCCTCATGATGATGTGGCAGTCAAGCTGTCAGCAGGGGCTACCCTCATCTCAAGGCTCGCCTGGGGCTGAAGGATCTGATTCCAAACCCACTCTCTTGGGCCTCTCCTGAGGTCAGCCTCACAACATGGCAGCTGGCTTCCCAGTGGTGAGATGTCTATAAGGGAAAGGGAGAGAGAGCACACCCAAGGCCTGAGCTGCATATTGTCTCTTTGTAACCTAATCTTAGAAGTGAAGTCCCATCACTTTGTCACATTCTATTCAGTAGAAGCAAGGTCCAGCTGACACTGAGGAAAGAGACTACACAAGGGAGTAACAACCGGGAGAGAAGATCAGCTGGGTGCTCCTTTAGATGTTGCCAACGAAAAAGGGTAACAGAAAACCTAGAATAAGTGATACCCAGCCAGAAAAAGTCTGGCTTCATCTAGATTTTATCTAAATACTTATCTTTACATTCCAGTGTGCTTTAAAGGCACCTGGGGAGCACGTTAAACCCTTAGCCTTTTAGGTCTCACCACGAGAAATCTCAATTCAAGAGGCCTCAGGTAGGGCTGGGTGCACCCCATATTTTTACCACTCCCCCTTAGAGATTAGAACATAAATGATGTGCAGACCACAACTCGGGGCACACTGATCGAGGTAAACATTTTTTTCATGTCCTAAGCACTGAAGTGATTATAGTCCCCACTCCCCAAACACACACTTACTGAAATGTTTTTAAAAAGAAAAATACTAGACTTTAAAATATGTATAAACGATTCTAACAAAATTCTATTTTTTTTTCTTACAAAAGCAACTTCAAAAATCTTTTGGAAATGTCACTTGAAAACATTTACTGCCTCAGTTTGAAGTCCTCTATTTGTCGCTGCCTGCAGTTAGTCTGAGTTTGCTTACTAGTCATCCCTAGTGAATTAGATTGTCACTTAGTGGGAAAAGTAGTCTGATGTTTCTGGGGATTGAATTCTCATGTTATCCAGTACTAGATGGATGGATTGTTTCAGATTGCCCAAATTCTGTTTCTTCATTTTAAAGGTGTGAGTAATAACATCTACATCAGTATGACTCTGTTGTGAATTCAGTGGGTTAGCCAATAGAAGTGGACCAATTAGTACAAAGTAGGTACCCAATTTGCAGCATCCAACAATAAATCTTGAACTCAATAAATGGTAACTGTTGTCATGATTGCAGTAGATGCTTTGTGGTTATAGATGGTTATATTTCTCTTCTGGTGAATTTTATGTTCCCATTTGGGTATGGCAAGGTCATCACTGTTATATTGTTATGTGTTGTTTTGTTCACTTACTGTTTTGTATATACTATTCAGCTTTAAAATTTCCAAAAGCATCCTTTAACCTGAATTTACCCGATTATCAAAGTCATGAACTAATTTGTATCTGTTGAATCTCTTCTTTTTATATATAACTCAGCATGTTTTCACTGCCCTTTGATGACATGTCTATTTTTTAACCTTTGTAAGTATGGGGTTTGGAGTTTGGCATATGTGTTTTTGTTGTTATTTCCTGTTTTTGAAATTACTTTGACTACTATTTTTTGTCATGGCCATACATACAATAATTATTTGAGCAATTCTATGTTTAAATAGCTTCAGAGCTCATCTCCATCCTACTACACAAAACATTCACTATTCTTGAGCTTTACCTGACTGTAGAATATATGTATATATATATTTTTTTTTTCAAGAACATGTTGGTAATGTGTGTTTAATGCTTTCTTCCCCTTACAAAATGTTGCATTCAGAAAAATAATTTCAGTATAAACTTTACAAATTGTAAAATTTTCTCTTGAAACTTTGTAGTTATTTCTCCAATGTTGTGTCATATTTGTTGCTAAAGAGTAAAATTCTAAATTCATTCTGACTTATTTGTTAGGGAAACCATATTTTTAGCACAGATGTTTGCAAAACATTTTTTTGATCTTTGTAATTAATTGCTTTGCCAGAATGTGTCTAGACTCATTGACCTCTCTTCAGATATACTTGCATTGTTATAAGCCTTTTTTTTTTTTTTGCGGTACGCAGGCCTCTCACTGTTGTGGCCTCTCCCGTTGCAGAGCACAGGCTCCGGACGCGCAGGCTCAGTGGCCATGGCTCACGGGCCCAGCCGCTCCGCGGCATGTGGGATCTTCCCAGACTGGGGCACGAACCCGTGTCTCCTGCATCGGCAGGTGGACTCTCAACCACTGCGCCACCAGGGAAGCCCTATAAGCCATTTTAATGTGCTCTTACTGATTCTTTTTCTTTGTTGTAAAGCAGGGGTCATAAACTCCAATAACTCCAGTGTCTAGATAAGTAAACAATGAAGTGGATCCTAAGAGAAAATGCAGGCCCCACCTAAAGGGAGCAGCTGCCACTCAAACTTAATAAATAGTTGCCATTTGGAAATGGAGACTAAGTATGCCCAGTCTAATTTTTCAAGAGAAGATATGAAATCACACAATCTAAATGTTAGATTAACTTCTTTTTTATGAGTGACATTGTATGGGCCAAATAAAATATATCTGCCAGCCCTATTTGGTTATAGACTATCATTTGACAACACTTAGTTATCAGCAATTAATCTTTCCTTGATTCATCCATTAGGAAATATTAATCGGGTGACTAGGAATCCAGTCATGATCTAGGAACTAGGTATATAGTAGTTTCTCTTATAGTGAACACTATTGATTTGAATTTTTTCCTCATTGTACTTTTTCTGAACTTTTTAAGAAAAGTCTTTGATGGGATGCCATTATCTGCACTTCACATTTTCATCTACTTTCTTAGTTATGTGTCTTTTATTTCTATTTTAAATAGAAATCTACATCCTGGATTCATTGTCTGCAATATCAGATCCCTTCTTTAGCCACTATGAGAAGGAGTTTATTTATACTACAATTTAAATTCTCCTTGCAATTTTTCTTTATTTTGCACAATCACTTTTAAAAAATTCTTTGCTTCTGCTGAGTAGAGGCCTTATCATCATGCATTATACTGAAAATCACTTTAGGATTATATTCCATATCTCTTGTGTTATAATATTTGTTGGCAGGTTCCATGCTGGTTAGTTTGTTTTTGTTTGTTTGTTTTTTTAATTTAAAATTCTTTCTGTTATTTGAATGAGAACTTCTCTCTTGATCCAATGTTTGCCCACAGGGAAGTGGACCTTAGATCTATACTTAGATTTTAGATCTATACTATTATTCTGGTTAAAAGCTTCACTTAGAGTTGAGAAGTAGAAGAGGCTTATATGCAAGGTTCCCACCTTAATGTTCAATTTTCAGTATGAATTCTCTCCTGTGGTTGTGATCACTGAGAACAGGATGAGAAATGAAGAGACATCTGGAGCTCACATTACTACTAAAGTTCATCCAGGCTCCAATCTGCCTATAGCGCCTCATTTATAGGATCTATGACCCTATAATCTGTGTGATAACATGTGCTTCTAGCAGCCTCTGTGCTCCGCCCCTTTCCAACATGCTCAACTTCCTGCCTTGATTAGTTATTCTGAATAGAACAGGAAAAATGAAGGACAAAGATGAATAATGTCTCCTCAATGCTGCTACTATGCTGGCACACGTTAATCGTCAGTGTATGATCAGTATCCATCAGATCAACTTTTGTTTTTGAGTTTTTTGAGCAGTTCTAAATATTTGTGAGAATTAATATTTAATAACTTTTATTCTCTTTTTTTTTTTTCAGTGGTACGCGGGCCTCTCACTGTTGTGGCCTCTCCCGTTGTGGAGCACAGGCTCTGGACGCGCAGGCTCAGTGGCCATGGCTCACGGGCCTAGCCGCTCCACGGCATGTGGGATTCTCCTGGACCAGGGCACGAACCCGTGTCCCCTGCATCAGCAGGCAGACTCTGAACCACTGCACCACCAGGGAAGCCCATAACTTTTATTCTTGTTTAAGGTTTTCCCAGTATCAGAGAGAAATTTTACTCATTTTGCAAAAACAGAAGAAACATACTCAGTCTTGCCATTATCATATAAATCCATTGAGCTCTGTATATATATGCTACATTGTGGAACTTTAGTGTTTAATTTTTCTATAATGTGATATATTTTATTATTCATCATTCTAGAGATTATTTTATCATTAATCTTCACTACGCATCACTTATCACCACTGATGTTTAAAATAACTAAAACAGGAATATAGAAAACATGATGGAATAGCCCAAAGGGTAATATAATGTTCTTCTCAATTTTCTTACTTGTCAAAACTTTTATACCGTCTTTCAAGAAGGTATAAAAGAAGACTGAAGATACCCTTCATATTTTATTTTTATTGAACACAAATGAGAATTCAGAATTTTTGAATTTCCACCCAAAATACCAAAGGAAGAAAACTGACAAAGGGAGATGTTTCACATGTCAAAGAGTAGTACTCTAGACTTTAATAATGAGAATGAAATTGTTTATATAAGTGAAATCTGAGATGAATTTTCTTAAAACTTAAGAACTTCTAAGTGGACAATGTCTTTCTAAGAACATAAAGAAAAAATATATTCCCCACTAGTTAGTCATAAAGCAAGGATCTGGACCTAAGCATGCACGTAGTATTTCACAGCAAGAACCCAGTTGATCCTATTTTCCTAAAAGTATATGTGACAGTATTCTTTCACCTTTTATCTGTTTGTACACCACAGTTCTCTTGATACAAAAAATGTTGCTATGTTTAGATTATTAACAATTCTAATTATTTTTATTATCTCTTTATTCTTCTGTAAATTTTTCATAAAATAACAGATAATTACAAAAAAAGGTTTATTGGACCCAGATGGTAAATGCAATAACCATATTCCTGGTTTCCTAAAGGCTTAGCAAATATTATATGCTGCTAAGTGTTTATAGTTATAGTGTATATTTGGTGGCTGTGTTTGGTTATGGTTGTCATGATTCTCTTCATCATCAATATAAAATCATTTAAGCCATGAATGGGTCACTGATAATTTCTTTCAATTAAAATATACCTTCACTATAATGGCAAGAGGCACTTTGTTCATCTTTACTTAAGATAGTGACGTGAAATTTCCTCTTTATCTCCAAGCATACATTGGTGGGAAAATAAGAGATAGGAAGGTCTACATGGAAAGCTGCTAACTGAAGGCATTTTAAATTAGAAGGCTGTGTATTTATTTGCATTAAAATGTAGGGAAAAAAATCAGAGAAAATGAAAGAAGTCTAGATACCAAAAAAGACAAAGGAAAATAAAACAGAATTGGAAATAAAAAGAAAAATCAATGGAGAAAATGAGAAAGGCAGTTCAGAGAAAAAGAGCTAAAGAATCGGAAGGACTTTTCAAAAGAATGAGATTATCCAGTTCAAACATTTTATCACTCAGGCACTCATCAGCCACATATTTACTCAGCATTGCATCTAAATGTGCCAAGAACTATGCTGGGAACACAAAGATAGAATCCTGTCTTCCAAGGGTTTATAATGCAGTGGGCATGATCAACAAATAAACAGTCCCCCTGCCCAAAGTTTCACAGTAAGTCTTCTGCTTCCTGCACAACTGCATCTCAACTGACATATTCGGGTGGACTAAAAGTTCTGCTGCCGGGCTTCCCTGGTGGCGCAGTGGTTGAGAGTCCGCCTGCCGACACAGGGGACATGGGTTCGTGCCCCGGTCCGGGAAGATCCCACATGCCGCGGAGCAGCTGGGCCTGTGAGCCATGGCCGCTGAGCCTGCGCGTCTGGAGCCTGTGCTCCGCAACGAGAGAGGCCACAACAGTGAGAGGCCCGCGTAACGCAAAAAAAAAAGTTCTGCCAACATGAATGGAGTAGCCAGATGGGATGAACAGAGAAAAAGTAAAAGTACAATAGAAAGTCAAAAGTGGAAAAGTAGAATTCTACAACTTGTCAGGAAAATAGCATGCTACCACATTTTTCACCCCTTAAAAAACCCCACTAAACATTTTATAGTTCTATTTAGGATAAGTGTGAAATATTACGGGAGACAGAGAAGGAAGGAATTAATCATGGTTGGTAGAGACCTTAAGGGAGTTAATCAAAGTAGGCTTCACATAAGAATTGTCTTTTTAAAATATAAGATCCCCAGGTGTATAAGAAGGAAAAGGACATTCTAAAGACAGAAAAGAAATGCACAGGGCTTGGGAGGAAAGAAGGCTGTTGTATTCAGGAAGCATGAAATCACCAGATTTCCCTAAAGCACACAGGATGTAAAATTCTGGTGGCAGATAACACTGCCAAGAAACTGGCCACACTAGGCAGTGTCCACACAGGGATCTATATACCACTCAGAAGGCAATGTGGAACTATTTATGCAATAAGTGCCATTAATACTTTCTCTCAATTTTATCATTTATAAAATGGAGGTAAAGTACAATTTAAAATTCATTTTATTATGTTCTAGATTCTGTTTTTGCTGATAACCAAAGGGGTGAGGGTGCAAGCTAGGTAAACTTAACCTGGCTGATGGAAAACAACTTGGTTCCTTCTGGTTAAAACAGACTCTTTCAGGCTTACTTTTTCGGTCAGTTCAAAGCTCAAATTCAAAACCAAGACTGCTTCACCTTCTCAAAGCAACTTTCCTCTCTTCCCTCTTTTTCAAAATGCTTCAGGTACAGACAGAAGAAGAGAGAGCTCATCTCCTCTTAAAGACCCAGGATGAAGGCTCTCTGGTTCTTGTGCAATCCTTATTTGTGGGGATTGATGAAGGCATTGTTTCTCTAATGTCTTGATCTCAGGATCCCTTTCGCATTAAAACTATTAAGAAACCCAAACAAACTAGTCAACATAACAAAAAAGGAAACAGACCTACAGATACAGAGAACAAATTAGTGGTTACTAAAGGGGAGAGGGATGGGGAGGAGGGGCAATGTAGGGGTAGGCAATTAAGAGGTAAAAACTATTATGCATAAGATAAGCTACAAGGGTGTATTGTACAACACAGGGAATACAGCCAATATTTTATGATACCTATAAATGGAGTGTAACCTTTAAAAATTGTTATCACTATATTGTACACCTGTAACATATAATATTGTATATCAATTATACTTCAATTAAAAAAAAAGAAACCCTAAAAGTTTTTGTTTATCTGGGGTGCATTATTTATATGTTTATGTGGGTCATCTCTTTCTATTTACCACGTTAGTAATCAAAACAGAAAAATGTTAAATTCACATTAATTTTAAAATAATAAAAATTCATTATATATTAACACAAATAATATTCTTATAAAAAATAAAATTTTCAAAAAAAATCTGTGGTAAGGATGGCATTTCTTTACATTTTACAAATCTAATGTCTGGCTATCTGACTTAATAGAAGATACTTTGATTTTCATAAATACTTCAATCAATCTGCTGAGATATGTTTAGTTGAAATATTTGAAGAAAATCCTGCCTCATACACATATTTATTAGAAAAGAAAGGAGTATTCTAACAGCCTTTTCATATAACTGTGGATATTCTTTGAAACTACAACAAAATCCAACTCAACGAGTGAAAGCATCTTAAAAGTAAGTAGTACCTAAGTAATCTGAAACCATATCAATGAATTATTTGTGCTCTTTTTATACTCAGGTTTACCTCGCACTTTGAATAGCTCTTCCACTCATGCATGATTTTGTAACATCTCTTGGAAAATACCGGTTGAATAGTTATGCAGATCTTTCATATGGTTGACACATTTCATTCTACAAAGTCCCAAAACATTTATTAATATCACCACTGATCTCATGAAAAATGTCTATCAAGCTTAAGGTAACAAAAGTTTTTCAAATGTATTAGTTTTCTATTGTTGTCATAATAAATTACCACTAGTTTATGACCTCACAGGTTTGTTGTTCAGAAGTCCACTTGGACTTAGCTGGTTCTTAGCTCTGGGTCTCACAAGTGTAAAATCAAGGCACTGGCAAGCCTGGTCTTTTATCTGGAGGCTCTGGGGGAGAATCTGCTGCCAGGGTCATTCAGGTCAAGATGTTGGCAGAACTTAGTTCCCTGTGCTTATAGGCTATGATCCCTGGTTCCTTATAGTCCTGTCAGCCAGGAAGGAGCTTCCTGCATTGTCAGCCATGCTGCTCTTTCCATCTTCAAACATGAAATGGCATGTTACATACTCATACTCTGGATCTCTCTGACCTCCTCTTCTGCCACATTTCTTTTGCTTCCTGGTAGAAAAATGTCCCTGCTTGAAAGGCTTGTGTAATTAGATTGAGCCCACCAAGAAGATCCAGGATAATCTCCCTATATTAAGGCCAATAACTTTAATTATACTTTCAAAGTCCCTTTTGTCATGTAAAACAAAATATTCATGGAGTTTAGGTTTGGTGCCACCATCCGGATTTATGTTAATGCACCAGAAGTTTTGACCTTTATTGCTTTTGCACCATGATGCAAACATTAAAATATATCTTAGAATTATATAAAAACCGTCTGACCTTGTAGATTGCCTAAAAGGATCTCAAGGATTCCCAGTTCTGCAGACCATATTTTGATAACTGCTGAGCTCCAAAACCCACATTTTTTTTTGAGAAACCATATGTTTAGCTGTGGTAAAAATTAACCGTGAAATCTAAGTGGCTTCATTTATGAAAGGCTACTTCTCACTCATAACAAATCCACTCCTGGGTTGGGAGATTCACCTGGAGAGCTCTTCTCCATGTAGTGATGAAGTGTTCTTTACCTGTCTTTCAATTAACTATTGTGTTGTTGTACTGTCTCTCATGGCTCTGTGACTAACTGGGCTCTGTTGGAGGGTTATCACTTGAGATTTCTTATACAGAAGCAATCTGAAATCAGCTGAGGTTACAGATATCTCTAAGGTACCAGTTGGGTTAGGCATCTAACCTGGCTCTCTCATATCACTGGATGTGACTGGCAGCTCAGCTGAGGCTGTTGACCTGAATGCCTGCATGAAGCTTCCTCCTGTGGTTTGGGCTTCTCAAAACAATGAGTTTGGAGATTCCCAGAGGGTGTGTCCCAAGAGCAAGTGTTTCAAGAGACAGGAAGAAAAATGTGCCTGCCCCTGAAGGCCTAGGTATGAAAACTGGCACAATGTTATTTCCATCACATTATGTTGGTCAGAGCATTCACAGAACCTGACCTGATTCGAGGGGATGGTGGTATAATCCCCACTGTATGATGGGAGGAGTATCAGAAAATTTTGGCCATTTATATTCCATTACTGCTTGACTGAATCTTGAGAAGTAGTAATGTCCACCACACTGTTCTACTGATACTCACTGGGAGACAGTCACTCTGGTCTTGTCCCTGGATACTCTACTGCTAAATTTGTCTATCTGGTCATCAAAATTGTATATGATTTTGAAGTTTGTAGTCCCTTACAGATTCCACTATTATGAAGCTTTGAAACTGCCTTCTCTTAAACACCAGGCTTCTTCTTACCCACCATTCATTTCAGTACCGTAGCTTCTTGCTTCCAGGGCATTATGATACTTGTAAATCTCCTACAAGCCATCAGCAACTAAGTATGTCAGAAGAGATACTCAGGCCATGTCAACCACCACCTTCTACCAAAGTTGCTCTACAACATTTAAACAATTTGGGATAAGGTATCTCTTTAATGAGCTATAATTTTCTTGGTCTATACATTGGGAGAACATAACAACTCCCTGTCTTCTGGAATCTTCCCCTCCAAACCTTACTAGATATTTGTTACCCCTACCCTTGTGATTTGACTTAGGAGTTCGAAAAAATGCAAGAGTACTAATGTCCAACCACTTGCATTTCTCCCACTTTCTTTTTCTTTGGCTTCACCTCTCAGCTCCAGAAGGTCTTTCTACTTCTCTATCTTGTCTTTTAGGAATATCCCTTAAATCGTTTCTTCTGTGCTATAGGTAATAGTAAAAATAATCCAGTTTCCCCAGAACTAGTTCTTGATGCATGAAATGGAATTAGAAGGGGAAAAAAATGCTTTTCTGTCTCAACTAAATCTGGGTTGCAAGGATATTTTCTCACTATGATAAAACTCAGCATTGCCCTATTTATTGTAGTTGGCAAACTACAGTATGCAAGCCAAATCCACTCCCTGGGCCAAAGTGAGTCTGTTTTTGAATGGTCCATGAGCTAAGAATAGATTTTATATTTACAAGATGTTGCTAAAGCTATTATATATAGGATAGATTAACAAGGTCCTACTGTATAGCACATGGAATTATATTCAATATCCTGTGATAAACCATAATGGAAAATAATATGAAAAATAATATATATGTATAACTCAATCACTTTGCTGTATAGCAGAAATTAACACAACAGTGTAAATCAACTATACTTCCATAAAATTAAAAAAAAAATAAATAAATGATGTTGCTAAAAAACGAATGATCAAAGAAACCAAAGGCCAAAGAAGAATATGAGACAAAGATGATATTTGGCTCAAAAAGCTTAATGGGTCTTCTACGGATAAAGTTTGCCAATCCCTGTTCTATATGGCATCTTCTATCCTCCAGAAGTGATGAATGAGTTGGTTTAAATGCTTGGAAAAGCACAGTGAAGCTTGGTAAATCAGTTTAACATTTTTAAAAAATCCCCATTTCAAGTATAAGATCTATTTCAATATCTGACATATATTGTGTTCAATAAATGTTAATTTCCTTTCTAGCCTTCTTCTTTTCAATGAGGATTATGAGAAAGAATAAAAGTATGCAATTTAACTCTCCAAAAAGATTAAAGCATTGATGTTTTAGATGCTTAAAAGGCATTTGCTTAAATGGAAATGAAATGTTTAAAAGGAATTTGGGGGAAAAGAAAACATGGTACATTTTTTTTACAGACAAGTTGAACTTCTAATGGAGCCATTTGGAAATATGGAAGTATTTTGGAAAAAAAGAAGATTGGGTGTTGAGTAGATAAATGGGCTTCTCTATGGGAAAATATGTAACAATTGGAGCTACTGGAGTATAAGAATCAAATTATTAAAAAGGAAATCGGAAATGAGGAAGTCCAAATACTGGAGACCACGAGCAGTTTAAGAGTAGTCAAGAGATAGAAAGGAGAAGTCAGAGAAAGACCAGTCAGAGAGGCAGCAATACAATCAAGAACAAGTTTTGTTGGATGTCAAGGTAATAATTAACAAGGAAACTCATACCCAAAGAATATAAGCAATTTCCCCAAGACTCTCCAGCTAGATAATCACAGAGTCATTATTCCAAATGTCAAAACTAGTGCTTTCCCCACTACTAAATCCTGACACATTTTCCCCTGACAACTTACATTAATTTCCCATTGTTACCGTAACATATTAAGCGTAGTGTATTCTCTTACAATTCTAGAGGTCAGAAGTCTGAAATGGGTCTCACTGGGCTAAAATCAACATATCAGTAGGGCTGGTTTACTTCTGGAGGCTTTAGAGTAGAATTTATTTCTTCGCTTTTTCCAGATTCTAGAAACTGCCCACATTCCTTGGCTCGTAGCTTCTTTTCATTTTCAAAGCCAGCAATGGCCAGCCAAGTCTGTCTTACATGGCATCACTCTGACATGGAAACTTCTGCTTCTCTCTTCCACATTTTAAGGACACTTATGAGTACACTGGGCCAACCTAGATTATCCGAAATAATCTCCCTATTTTAAGGGCAGCTGATTAGCAACCTAAATTCCATCTGCAACCTTAATTCCCCTTTGCCATATAACCTAACATATTCACAGGATGCAGAACAAGTATATAAACATCTGTGAGGCCCATTATTCTCCCTACTACACCACTCCACTTCAAATGCATCCCATCCTTTAGTCATTCCATCTCAAAACCTTGGAGCCACTTCTGTTTCAATTCTACTTTAATCAGCTGCTAATGATAAGGCTTCTTTCACTCATTTATTCATCATTTAACAAGTACATATAGAGTGATGTCAGGTTCAAAGCATTATTTGTGATTTTATAAAAGGAATAAGTTATAATGTTTGTCTTCAAGGATGTTGTCCTTCCTTTATGTTCATGTCTGAACTAAAATAACATCTTGTTCTTCCTGTTTGCTCCTTTATTACCTTTCTTTTTAATTTTGCATACATCTATCAGCTATATTTATCTGAATGTTCAGCCCAGTATCCTTTTCATGTACTTGCCCCTTTACTTCAATATTTACAGTGCTCTCTACCAAGGGTTTATGCCACACGTGCCCACTGTTCCAAAGCTGTCTGATCTGAGATAGACCTTACAGCTTTGTCCGTCTTCCCTGATGCTCATTCTT
Source organism: Hyperoodon ampullatus (assembly GCF_949752795.1). Lineage (NCBI taxonomy): Eukaryota > Metazoa > Chordata > Mammalia > Artiodactyla > Ziphiidae > Hyperoodon > Hyperoodon ampullatus. Next base: position 79,096,748 of record NC_136917.1, on the reverse strand, counting down.
CTCCCAGATGTGTATATGAACCCCAATATATCTTCTTTCTCTTACTTTTTCTTGTATCCAGATACCTCTCCCAGAAACTTCCTCCTGATTTCCAAGTGACCAACAGAGGTAGAAAAACGGATTCATAGTGCTGCTTTCCTGTTCAGAGTCTGTACAGAGGCTTCTCGTAACCTATCAAACTTTTCCAACACCCAATCCCCAAAGCCCAAGCCCATATTCTATTATCAGGACTTTCTTTGCCTATGAATTGTCTCCATGACTCCTAGGGAGTCACCTTCTATTGCAGGTGATCCATCTCTACACCTTCCGATCATATCAAGCTCATCCAACACTGAAGGCTTTTGTTCTTGCTCCTATTCCTGCCTGGAGTAGCTTCTGACTTATCTGCCCTGTCACAACCGTCTTTGTAGCCTTTGTATCTCATGCCCAGGGTTCTTCTGCAAACCCTCCTTCAATATTTTCTGCCTAATAATTATGTAGTTTTCACTGTTTCAGCTTCCATTCCATAGAATTTATTGTCATTATCACCAGCATATTACAAGACACCAACCAGTTAGAAAACTAGCCATAAGTTTTAAAACAGCTGGTCAGTGGTTAAGAACAGGGATGAAAAGGAAGATGTTCAGCATTAAGCATATACAACAAATACACATCACAACTCAAGTCTCAGAAAGTAAGCAAAAATTAGAATCAATAAACATGTTGGTTTGATAGTTTTGATAACTAACACTACTCTCTATTATGTAGTCCTCTAATCATTAAGCATATATAACCTTAAGCATACCAACCATATATTTGGTTTTTCCAAAGTAATTCATGCCTTTTACACATACACTAAATTTGAAATTTTATGCAAGTTGGGCACGTATTAATTGCCAATCATATATTTAATTTAATTGAATAGAATTGAACCTTTTATTGATAGTTTTATAACTGTAGTATCTCATGGTAGAACAACAATTTTCTAAAATAATGCAAAATTCATACTGGAGCCAAATCACAGCCAAGCCATATCTGTGTCCAAAAACAATTTTTTACTGATGAGGCAACTCCCAGCCAAAGCCAATTTACATCCCAAAGTACTTTTTATTGATGAGACATATAAAAACTGCAACAAGAAATTTGCCACCTTAGGAGAACACAACAAGGCACTAATAAATATTGAGGAAACAAATTGAATTAACGAAGCCAATGCCTACTTTAATAAACTGACAAGCAAGACAGGCAGAAAAAAGTACCAACTCCAAGAACTAAATTAAAGTGTACAGAACAAGTGGGCCATTCTCTCTTCTTTATGGTTCTGTGGCCCAGTTCTACCCAATGACATCATGTTTAATTTCTTGAAAAAGTCAATCACCATCATATTTGCTTAATTCTCAGAATCAAATGATTGGACAACACTTCTAATCCTGACATCTTAGACCACTGATGACCTTCCTGAATCCTGCTCTTAAAGGAAAGTCATAAATACATTCACCTAAAAGAGGAACATGTGGGGCAACAAGACGTTCTCTGGGGGACTGCACCTTGTGGCTGTCCTTTTACTTCTCCCAAGTATCAACAATGGTATCATTTCAGAAGTACTTGAGGGCTTGGTCTGGAATAATGCAATCTCTCTACAGAAAAACATTCTTACATCCCAACATGAGCAGAATAAAAAAAATGTCACAGTACCTCATGCTGCGCAGAGTTGCTGAGTCACTGCGGAGGTAATGGCACCTTGGTGTAAGCAACAACAGGTTCCTCAGCCTGAGATCTAAAACAAAACAAAACGGACAGCTCAGAGGAAGTTGTTGTACACGTAATCACTCTTCTGGTGTTTAGAGAGTGCCTATGGGGCACACAGGTGAGAGGCATCAGCAAGCACACCAGTTTTCAAAGGATGAGACTTCTCTAATTCCGCACAGCATAAAAAATGACTGTACATACACATGAATCCTGTGCCAGACAATTAAAACAGGAACTCATATGTATTGTATAAACATTATTATCTTATAGAAATACATTGTATATCATAAATCACAGTATTTAAGATGTACTAAAATAAAATGTAAAGAATGACAAGATGTTTCCATTGTAAATGACTTTTTAAAACTTATATAACTTGGAAAATATCCTACATTGATAAATCACAAGCTCCTTTGGAAATACTTTTATATTCTGCATATTATGGAGCATTTCATTTGGCGATGTCAAATTTTCATAACTGGTAGCCACATTGTTGTGCAGACATTTTCTCTACAGCACCTTCCCAGAACTCTCCTTTAATTCCTTCCTAAAATAAGAACCCTCAAAACTCAAAAGAACTGAGAGAGAGAAAAAAATTGAAGGAAGGAAGAGGATCTTTGAGGATAAGTATTTTAAATTGGTTGCTTTATTTACATGTGATAATTATTTTAACACATGACAAACATAATCAACCAGCCTACCTTGAAATTTTCTATTTATGTAAAGCACTATGTTTATGTGAGTAGTTTCTAATATTTCCTATTCAAGCCTCCTACTTATCCCTAACAAAAAATCAAACATCAATAGAGAATGTGAGGCTTGACATTGATTACCAGAAAATGTAGGAAAGAGGAAATTATTATCTAGGAATCACCTCAAAAAAATCCTGTATTGTGAATTAAGTTAACTCCAAAAGTGCATTAAGTGAAATCCCTCCACTATGTGAGAACCATGATAGCTTGGAAGTGATTACCCACTTAACCTGAGATCACCCAAAATGATTCTGGCACCACATAAGAACAATGATGCTAAGATTTCCATTTTGGTGGGGTTTTTTTTGTTTTGTTTTGTTTTTTTAATTAATTTGTATTGGAGTATATTTGCTTTACAATGTTGTGTTAGTTTCTGCTGTACAGAAAAGTGAATCAGCTATATGTATACATATATCCCCTCTTTTTTTGATTTCCTTCACATTTAAGTCACGAGAGAGCACTGAGCAGAGTTCCCTGTGCTATACAGTAGGTTCTCATTAGCATCTGCTTTATACATAGTAGTGTATATATGTCAATCCCACTCTCCCACTTCATCCCAGCTCCCCTTCCACCCTGGTATCCATACTTCCCTTCTTTACGTCTGTGTCTCTATTCTGTTTTGCAAATAAGTTCACCTGTATCATTCTTCTAGTTTTTTGCTAAGATAAATTGTCTTTCTTCCCTGGTTCAAGCCAAGGGCCCACAGAGCCATATTTGCTTGCCCCCACCTATGTGCATTATGGTAAAATCAAAGATGAGTATAAAAAAGGGGATCTAAGAGGTTAAAGAGTAGTGACACATTAATCTAAAGTACAAAATATTAGCTAGAAGGCTTGCCTGGCTGTCCCTAACTCCCCTGAAGTTAAAGGGGAGGAATGAAGATTGTTTTAGCGGTTACACTTCAAAGACAACTTGGATAGCTGACCTTAAAATGTTGGTGAACTCTGTTTCATTCTTTGCTTTCTACTTGTTATTATTAGTGAAAACCCTTAAAAAGGAAACAGACAATAAACTCAAAACTCTGTTCATTACTATTTAGTTACTGTATGGGAAGGAGAAGATTCTATATTATTTGGCTTTAGACTGCAAGAGAAAGATAGTTATGAAAAGAAAGAGCTGTAGTTTTCCTACAGCAATGGATTAGAGAAACAGGGTCAATTCCTATGATAGACAACAAAAAGATCTAAGAAGTACCCCAGGAAGCCATCCCTAAACCCAGTAGTGATTTTGGAGGAAGATTTTCAGAAAGACTCTTCTTAGGTAAATCCAGATATATCTCAATAGAGCTTGAAGATGGGGAAAGGTTGTGAAGATCACAAGATGAAAGATGAAGGAAGAAGACCTGAAGTATCACATATGGTCAGCACCTGACCACCATTCCCCTAGCAAGAGACAACAGTTCTTAAGAGGTGATCACATCAACGAAAACCAAACTCTGTGTCGGAGTCAGATATTTAAAATACTGACATCAAGGCCTTGACTTGAATCATAACTTCTGGGGAAGAGATTTCATAATCTCTGTCTTTTAAAAGACTCTCAAATGATCTTGGTAATCAGCTACTTTAGAAACTACTATTTTATATGTAACTCTCACTTAGACTAGTATGACTTTTTTGGAAGAGTTTGAGAAGAACTGACTTGATTCAAAGGACTCTTCTTTGAATGTTTTGTAGAATTCAATAGTGATGCCATCTGGTCCTGGGGTTTTCTTTATTTATGGGAAGGATTTTAGATACGGATACAATCTCCATACTAGTTATGGATCTGTTTAGGTGCTGTCTTTCTTCATGATTTAATTTTGGCCTGTTGTACATTTCTAGGAATTTATCCATTTGTTCTGGGTTATCCAATTTGTTGGCATAAAATCTCTTATAATCCCTTTTATTTCTGTGTTGTCAGTTCTAATGTCTCTTCTTCCATTTCTGATTTTAAGTCTTCTCTTTGTTTCTTAGTCTAGCTCAAGGTTTATTAAATTTGTGTATCTTTTAAAAAAAAAACTCAGTTTCAATGATTTTTTTCTCTTATTTTTCTATTTTCTATTTCATTTATTTGCCTTTCTGCTTTAAAAAAATTTTTTTGCTTTGTGTCTCATGCTCTAGGTTTAATGAGGTTGTGATTTAATCTTTTCCTGTTTAACTTTGGTATCGTGTATTTTAAAAGAAATGTTATATATACACAAAATTTGATTTCATCATATTTATTATTGTATAAGGCATTATATGGTCAGTGAAAAACAATGTGGGAGAAAAGAATAGCTGTGAACTCTGAAATACTAATTATATGATAGTGCTTATTTTTTAAAAGACATTCAATTTGATTGAAAGTTATGTTACTTTTTCTAGAATTTTTCTACTCTGCACTAAAAAGAATTTCTGCTATAAACCCATATCAAGACCCCTAGGGAGAATAAAAATACTCTTAAAGTTTGCAATAAAATTAATGACACCCTAAACATCACCACATAATAGTAAGGTTATTACAAATGGATACAGTCTCTATGACTCTGTTTTTTTTCTAGTTATATATATATATATATTTTTTCAGATTATTTTCCATTATAGGTTATTATAACATATTAAATATAATTTTTTATGCTATAGAGTAAATCCTTGTTGCTTATCTATTTTATATATAGTAGTTTGTATCTGTTAATCCCATACTCCTAATTTGTTCCTCCACCTCTCTCTCTCCTCTTTGGTAATCATAAGTTTGTTTTTTAAGTCTGTGAGTCTGTTTCTGTTTTGTACACAGATTCACTTGTATTATTTTTTAGATTCTACATATAAGTGATAAAGTATTTGTCTTTGTCTTACTTCACTAAGTATAATATTCTCTAAGTCCATCCATGTTGCTGCAATGGGCAATATTTTGATCTCTTTTATAGTTGAAATATATATATATATCATATATATATATATATATATATCACATATTCTTAAGCCAATTGGCTGTTGATGGGCCCTTCGGCTGTTTCAATGTCTTTGCTATTATAAATAGTGCTTCTATGAACATTGGGGTGCATGTATTATTTTTCAAATTAGACGTTTTGTATTTTCTGGATATATACCCAAGAGTTTGATTGCCAGATCATATAGTAACTATATATATATTTTTAAGGAATCTCCATATTGTTTTTCATAGTGGCTACACCAATTTATATTCTCACCAACAGTGTATAAGGGTGAGTCTTTGTCACCAGAAGAGAAAAAAGCAGTGATGCAAATTGGAGGGCATTTTAGAAAAATTGCTGAAAGTTACATGTGTAACTCCCATTGGATTCATGGTATCTATGCATTTATTAGATACGTTGGAAAAAGCAAAAAATAAAACAAAATTAAATATATTTACATGTGGAGATGTCTTCTGGCTTCATATAATTTTAACCTTAGTGATTTAGTAATTCATAAATACTGGTGAAACTAATCAGAAAGTCTATGAAGACACCAACCGTTTATTTAAATATTGTATTAAACATAAAGATTCAGACATGTATGTTCAAATGTTTGCCCTAGCACTTATTAGCTGTGTGACCTTCAAGCGTGATTTAACCTCTATAAGTTTCAATATCTGTATCTACAAATATATCTAGGAATACAGTAGTTATGAAAAATGAAGCTGATAAAAGTTATGTAAAGTTTATATATTAAAAACCTAGCACAATATCTATTATGAGGCAGACAAACAATAAATGAAGTACTTTTCATTATTATTTCATGAAAAACATTATATATGATCACAGTCTATCCTAATTGAACTGTAATGGCATATCATATACACACTGTCACTGAGAAGTACTCTTTGAACAGTGACAATTACAGTACAAATCAGAACTTTCAAATAGACACTAATCAAATAAATCCTATTAAATAACATTGGAGGGCATTTTAAAATGTCTTGAAATTTGCAAAAATACTACCCTTATTGACATCTTATTTGCCACGTAAAACTTTCACAGCCCCATGCATTCTTACATGCACTTGATGTTGACCATAAAATAAATGTTGACTTGGCTCATCTAAGACATAACAAGCATGAAAGAGCTATAACTAATTAAAGGATAAATCATGTAAATAAAAGATATAGATCATAAATTGCCATTGTGTTTCAGAATTACTTATAAGTGGCAGCAAATAAAGAAGTTTTAAATACAACAAATAAATGTCAAATGTTAGATACATATTTATGCTACTGTGTAAGAAAGCATAATATATCCAGATACTACATAATGCATCATATATGGTAAGAGAAAAAAAATTTTTCTTGTTGAAGACAGAGATGTACATATGCTCAGTATACTTCTTGGGGTATCACAAACCAGTACAGAATTTATTGATTATTGAGGAAAAATAAAGTGAGATTCTCATTTAACATAACACATGATTTCCAAATGAATAAGAGTTATAAATAAACAAAAACAAAGAAACAAAACAATAAAACCCCAATAAAATACAGGGATAATATATAAATAAATAACCCTATGAACTTAAACTTTTAATGAACTTGATGGTATAATGATTGAACTTACAAAATAAAATGTATTGGTAAAACTAACAAAAGACAATTCATATAACATGGAACAATTTGCCACACATTTCCTTACCCTGGCTAATATTTTTAATATGGAAAGAGTTTTCACATACTCAGCCATAAAAAGGAATGAAATTGGGTCATTTGCAGAGATGAGGATGAACCTAGAAACTGTCATACAGAGTGAAGTAAGTCAGAAAGAGAAAAACAAATATCGTATATTAATGCATATATGTGGAATCTATAAAAATGGTATTGATGGTCTTATTTGCAAAACAGAAATAGAGACACAGATGTAGAGAACAAACATATGGATACCAAGGGTGGTGGTGGGATGAATTAGGAGATTGGGATTGACATATATACACTATTGATACTATGTATAAAATAGATAACTAATGAGAACCTACTGTATAGCATAGGGATCTCTACTCAATGTTCTATGATGACCTAAATGGGAAGGAAATCCAAAAAAGAGGGGATATATGTATACATATATATGTATACATATATATGTATACATATATATGTATACATATAGCTGATTCACTTTGCTGTACAGTAGAAACTAACACAACATTGTAAAGCAACTATACTCCAATAAAAATTAATAAAAAAAGAGTTTCCACAAATATATAACAAAATTATCATATTATATCTTCTTACACAACATCAGAAATCATCCCAGCTATCTATTTCCTTCATCTGTAAAATGGGGATTATAGGAATATCCCATTATTCACAAGGTTGTTGTGAGGATCAAGTAAATCAATACATATAAAACACTCAGAATAGTGCCTGGTGTTCAATAAGTGTTAGAAAAAAATCTTGTCAATAGGTTCACATAGAAAACCCACAGAAGTCAAAGTGCTGGTAAATGCAAACTGTTTAGCCAGAGTACTAAAAAATATTTTAATTCAAATAATATAAAATGACTGTGCCATGAAATTCACATTTTAAAATAATAATGTTTAATATAATAAAGGTACGGTGCAACAGATATTCTCAGCCATTTTTGCTGGGAGTATGAATTAAATATAATCATTCTGAAAAGCAATTTGATAATATTTATCAACAACTTTTAAAAGATATACAAACATATTAGATAATAAAATCATTATTTTAAAATGCAGATAAGATATATGCCCAAGTTATTTCATAATTACTTTTATCTATAATAAGGAATTATTTAGATGCCTAATAATAGAAAAAATGTTGCCTATAGGGAAATGATTGCTTATATAATGGACAGTGTGCTTTTGTCAGTGTCATTTTTTTTTTTTTTTTTTTTTGCGGTACGCGGGCCTCTCACTGTTGTGGCCTCTCCTGTTGCGGAGCACAGGCTCCGGATGCGCAGGCTCAGCGGCCATGGCTCACGGACCCAGCCGCTCCGTGGCATGTGGGATCTTCCTGGACTGGGGCACGAACCCGTGTCCCCTGCATTGGCAGGCGGGCTCTTAACCACTGCGCCACCAGGGAGGCCCTGTCAGTGTCATATTAAGGGACAAATTTAAGACATGAAAAAGTACCATTATTTACATTTATATACTTTTCTCCATTCACTCAACTACTATTTATCATACTTATTGAATATATATTATGTAGCAGAATTGTGTATAACTGAAGGACAGCACTAAAGAAAGTTAACAGACCTTATTCTTAATACATAAAGAATATGTAAAATTTAATTTTTGTTCACCTTTTTTTTTTGTATTTCCTACTTTTTTTTAGTGAGGAGGAATGACTTCTAAAACTTTTTATTTTTTAACATTTATAACTAACACAGTATCACTATACGAGGCTATTAAAAGCAAAACTTTAAGCTTAGAGATACCTGACTCAGACTATGGCTCTATGCATTGTTTATGAGATCAGCTACTCAATTTGTAAATCAATAAGTGAAAGCTGAGTTGTTTTGAGCATTTCCTTGGGCTTTGCTATTGCACTGGTGTGTAACTAGAAGTGTTTAAAACACTGATTTAAAACCCTGAGTTTTCAGAGTAAACAAAAAATCAGTCTTAAAAGATATAAGGGCTTCCCTGGTGGCACAGTGGTTGAGAGTCCGCCTGCCAATGCAGGGGACACGGGTTCGTGCCCCGGTCTAGGAAGATCCCACATGCCGCGGAGCACTTAGGCCCGTGAGCCATGGCCGCTGAGCCTGCACGTCCGGAGCCTGTGCTCCGCAATGGGAGAGGCCACAACGGTGAGAGGCCCACGTACCACAAAAAAAAAAAAAAAAAAAGATATGTTAGCCAACACACAGTCTGAACTGGAATTACACAAATCTGAGGAAAAGTAAACAGACATATTTGTCTTTTAAAGATCAGATTACACCCCAAAAAACAATCATTTGTTGATTCTCACTGCAAGTAAAAATGAGTGTATCATTCCTATGTGGAGAAGCATAACATGAATGGATTTAGATCATCATAGGGTCCTAGTATGTCCTGTCAATGGACAGGCAACCTCTAGAAACAGACTGGCTTTAGTTTGCAAAGGGAAACAAGGCAAAGAAAAATTTAATGTGACACATGCTACTATCATTCAGCAAAATGTTGTCAAGAGCTGTCTCATAGAGAATAACAGAAGGTTGTGGGTTCAAAAGGGATATTTAATCAAAATAAATGGCACACTAAAGTTAGCAGGTAGGATTCTTAAGAGATATTTTGTCAAAGTTCAAATGCTTTTGGTCTCATTTTAAATGTGGTACAACTTGAGGTTTGCCCAGCATGTCACAGAAAAGCAGTCTATGAAGAAAGGTGATCTAGCCTTCTGCCATTTATCACAGTGACTTGAACTGCAAGCTGGTGTTTTCCAACGAGGTTTAGCAAAGGAATTTGAATGGCAACTGTGCAAAGTCCACAGCCAATGAAAGGCAAGTAGGGGGAAAAGAACTCTGGGAAGCAGAAAATGTAAAAGATCCTACATCCAAACAGGTTATAGGTGTCATGGAAGATTTTTACATAGGAGAATGGCATGTTTAGATTAGCATTTTAGAAAGATTATTTCGAATGGAATGTAAAAGAATGGACTGGAGTGATCAGTAGAGGAGTCAGAGGGAAGGGGTAAGAGATATCAGGTGATGACTGCCCAGGCTAGGGTTGGAACAGTGCAATTGGAAAGAAGTAGACAGAGTTGAGTGAGTTTAAGGGCATAGGAAAAGCAGCCCTTAGTGACTGATTGAACTTGGGAGATGTAACAGAGAAAGAGAAGAATCAAACTTGATTCCTGGATTTTCTTGGACAAATGAGAATGGTGTCACTCACTGAGATTGGTAACATAAAGGATAGGACAGTTTGGTCACAAGTGGACAAGAGGAAAATGATAGTTAAATATGGGAAAGGTGGAGGTATCCAATAGGAAAGTAGGTATAAAGGTTTGGAACTCAACAGAGAGTTCTGACCCAAAGAGGAATTTTTGCCATGGGTATGAAGAAGACCATCTAGAAAGAAAAAAGAAAAGAATCTGATGGGAATATCAAGGGACCTAAGAAGGAGAAATCACAGAAATAGGAGAAAATGTGATGATGGCAGTGCCACAGAGGTCAAAGAAATAGTATTTTAAGAAGAAGAAATGGTTATCAGTGTTAACTATTGTGCAGAAGATTACACTGGAACTAAAGAATTCTTAAGGTTCAGAATATAAAAGTCATTGGTGACTCACTGAGAGTTATATCAGTGAAACAGTGAGTGAAATAAGGGAGATAAATCAAGGGTAGAAATTACTCTTCTAAAAATTTGGATAATAAAAAATATGAAAAGATATGTAGGCTGAAGGATGACTCAGTTTATTTAAAGTAAGGTAAAGACTTGAACATGTCACTAGACAGAGAAGTTGGACATGTAGGAGGAAAAGTCATAATTCACAAAGAATCTATAAGAGACAAGATTCAGAGCACATGTGTACAGATGAGTCCTATTAATTTACTAATAGTGTTATCATTGTAGTGATTTACACATTAACCGTGATTTCTGAAAGTGAGATGTCTCACATCTTATAGAAATACATGAAGTAGATTCATCAAGATGGCAGAGTAAGAGGATAAATTTTCCCCCAAAATCACATCAAAAATATATCTACATGTGGAACAATTCTCACTGAAAATGAACTGGAAACTGGCAGAAGGACTTTCCTGTACAACCAAGGCTATAAGAAAGATACACATGTAATCAACTGTGTAGGAAGGCAAGAAAAGCAATCGAGTTGGGACCCGTGCCCCAGGAAGGGACCCAGAGGAAAAGGGAGAATACATAGGCAGACACTCACCCTGGGGAGTGAGTGGTGAAAGCCATAGCTTGGGCACCCCAGTCCTGGGGTCCTACGCAGGAGAGACGAGCTCACTTTGCTGGTTGGAGGACCTCAGGGGTTAAGAGGAAGACTGAAGGAAGCCTGGGCTCCACTACTGAGGAGGAGCATAGCGATGCTGGTTTGTCCCCAGGCAGGGTGGAGAGAGGTCTGCTCTATTGGTTGCCAGGTTTCCCACAACCCAAGCCAAGCAAACAATCTAGCCTCACTCCCTCCACATCACAGAGCAGAACTGGATATGGGGCAGCCATGACCAGGAAGAACACTTGACCATGGGACACAGAGGTGACCCGGTCTGAAGAAGAGCCTGGGAGGGTGGCGACAACCACCATTGGCATAAATCAAGCAGTGCATTAGAAACAGCCCAGATGTCTTACAGCAGCCACTCCACCACAGCTCACACCCACTGATACATGCCGAGAGTCCATGCTGGTACCCACGGCCCTGAAGTGTAGCTCCACAACAGGGCAGGGGTGGCAGGGGCTGGAGGCAGTGATCAGCTGTAGGAGACAAAGGGGACTTGCACCAGAGGCTGAGTCTGAGTGGAATGAGGAAAACCAATTGCAGGCACCTACACAGGTACCTCATTGAAGACAGTTTGGACCTCTGTCTGGAGCCAACACAGGCCAAGAGCCCACAAGGGCCCCACTTGCTTCTGCATAACCCCCCTCCCCTGCAATGCCTTGCTGAGGCAAGGGTCACAGTGTAGGGAAAGGAGAAAACACACACTTAAGAAAAGCAGAGCCAGCTCAGGCCCAACCCTCAGGGCTACCGCTCTAGCAACTTGGAATCAGAACCCACTCCTGATAGGGTGGTGATGGCCACTGAGCACAGGGGAAGCCCTGCCTCACACCCAGCTGAAGTCTAGCCTATCCATCTCCAGCCCCATTGACTACCAAGGTGAGAGTTGCCAGCACACCATGAGGAAAGACATAACTTGTGTCCATGTCAAATTCAGCTCTCCCACCAATGGCACTGGGGACAAGCAGTCTGTATAGGGACACTCGCATACACACAGACACACAATAACCCTTTAAAGACTGCAATAGAGGCAAAAAGAATTAAGCGAAATGAAAAAGCAGAGGAACTGGTCTCAATTTAAAGAGCAAGAGAAAACCCCTAATATGTAAATAATAAAACAGAAATACAAATCTACCAGATTAAGAATTCAAAGCATTGGTAATAAATATGAGAACTGAATTAGGGAAAAGAAGAGATGTACACAGTGAATATTTAACAATGAACTAGAAAATACAAAAAAAAAACCCAATCCGATATGAAAAATTTAATACCTGAATAAAAAACACACTAGAAGGAATGAACAGCAGGCTAAGTGATACAGAAGAATGCATAAGTGATGTGAAAGACAGAATAATAGAAATCACCTAATCAGAAGATTAAAAAACATTTTTTAAATCAAAACAGAATAAGAGACCTCTCAGACAACATTAAGAATACCAACATTTGTATTATAGAGGTCCCAGAAGGACAAGAGAGAGAGAAGAGAATCTAAAATATATTTGAGAAAAGTATGCCTGAAAACTTCCCAAGCCTGAAGAAGGAAACAGATATCTAGGTACAGGAGGCACAGAGGATCTTAAACAAGATGAACCTAAACAGACCCATGCGAAGACATATCATAATTAAAATGGCAAATTTAAAGATAGAAAAAGAATTCTAAAGGCAGCAAGATAAAAACAAAGGGTCATATACAAAGGAATTCCCAAAAAGCTATCAGCTTATTTCTCTGCAGAAAAACTTCAGGCCGGAAGGGGGTGGTATGATATATTCAAGCTGCTGAAAGGGAATACCTGAAATCAAGGAGACTCTATCTAATATGATTACCTTTTAGAATAAAGGAGAGATAAATGACTTCTCAGACAAACAAAAACTAAAAAAGTTCCTCAATACAAAACCAACCCTAAAAGAAATGTTAAAGGGTCCTGTTTAAGTGGAAAAGAAGTAAGAATCAATAGGAAAGGTAAAATCCCACCAGGAAAGGCAAATATATAGTAAGAGCTGAGAATCAACCAACTTTAAAAAGCCAGTACAAAGATCTAAAAAAACAAAAATTGTACAAGCAACTATAACTACAATAAACAGTGAAAGGATACCAATAGAGACGTATAATATGACATCAGGAACACAAGATGTGGGGTAGGGGAGAAAAATGTAGATCTTCTAGAATGCATTTGAACTAAATGACTACCAATTTCAAACAAGAAGATACAGCTATAGGCCAACATATATGACCCCAATGGTAATCACAAATAAAAGCCTACAACAGATACACAAGACAGGAACACAAGTATACTACTAAATAAAATCATCAAATGAAAGGGAAGAAACAAAAAGAAAAAGAGAGGAAGAGAGGAGAACTACAAAAACAACCAGAAAATAAGTAATAAATGGCAATAAGTACATACTTATCAATAATTACTCGAATTATCAATGAACTAAATGCTCAAATCAAAAGACATAGTGTGGCTGACTGGGAAAAAAAGACACATGTATATCCTGCCTACAAGAGACTCACTTCAGAGCTAAGCACACACATAGACTAAAAGTGAGAAGACAGAAAAAGATATTTCATGCAAATGGAAACTATAAGAAAGATTGGGTATCAATATCATATCAGATAAAAGAGAATTTGAAACAAAGGTAATAACAAAGATAAAGATGGGCATTACATAACGATAAAGGGATCAGTACAAGAAGAGGTTATTACACTCACTAACGTATATGCACCCAATACAGGAGCACCTAAATATAAAAGCAAACACTGGCACATAAAGGAAGTAAGTGACAATAGTACAGTAATATTAGGGAATTTTAACATCCCACCTGCATAAATAGATCATTCAGACAGAACATCAGTAAGGCAACAGTGATCTTAAATGACACAATATAAGTGTTGGACTTAATAGGTACCTACAGGATATTCCATACAAAAACAGCAGAATACATTCAAGTGCAAATGAAACTTTTTCCAAGAGAGATCACATGCTAGGACACAAAACAAGTCTCAACAAATGTAAGAGGATAGACATTATGTTAAGCATTTTTGTCTGCCCACAAAGGTATGAAACTAGAAATCAACTACAGAAAGAAAAATGGGGAAAGAGCAAACACATGGAGACTAAACAACACACTACTACAAAAAGAAAAAAAAGAAAGCAAGGGGTCAGTGAAGAAACCAAAGAGGAAATCAGAAAATACCTTGAGACAAATGAAAATAGAAACGCAACAATTCCATAATCTTTGAGATGCAACAAAAGAAGTTCTAAGAGGAAAGTTTATAGTGGTAAAGTCCACACTCAAAAAACAACAACATGAAACAACCTGACCTACCACCTAAAGGAGTTAAAAAAAAAAAAAGAAGAAGAAACAAAGCCCAAAGTCAGCAGAAGGAAGGAAATAATAAAGATCAGAGAGGAAATTTAAAAAATAGAATTAAAAAACAACAACAGAGGGCTTCCCTGGTGGCACAGTGGTTGAGATGCAGGGGACATGGGTTCATGCCCCGGTCCAGGAGGATCCCACATGCCACGGAGCGGCTGGGCCCATGAGCCATGGCTGCTGAGCCTGCGCGTCCGGAGCCTGTGCTCTGCAACAGGAGGGGCCACAACAGTGAGAGGCCTGTGTACCGCAAAACCAAGAGCTCTTTTTTGGGAAAGATAAACAAAATTGATGCACCTTTAGCCAGGCTCATGGAAAAGGACAAGAGAGAGGACCCAAATAAACAAAATAAGAAATGAAAGAGGAGAAATAACTACCAATACCACAGAGATACAACATATCATAAGAGGATACTATGAACAGTTACATGTCAACAAATTGGACAACCTAGAAGAAATGGACAAATTTTAAGATACATACAAACTGCAAAGACTGAATCAAGAAGAAACAGATAATTTGAACAAACCCATCAGTAGTGGTGAAACTGAATTTATAATTTTAAAAAAATCTCAGCAGTCAAAAAACCAATACTGAACAGATTCATGGGGAAGTCTACCAAACAAATAAACAAGGGCTAATACCTATCTTTCTCAAAGCAGTCCAAAACATTGAGAAGGAAGGAAAACCCCTAATTCATTCTATGAGTCCACCATTACTCTGATACCAAAACCAGACAAAGACATTACAAAAAAAGAAAATTACAGGCCAATATCTTTGATGAACACAGATGAAAAAATTCTCACCAAAATATCAGCAAACCAAATTCAACAATACATTAAAAGTATTGTACACCATGATCAAGTTCAACTTATTCCAGGGACCCTTAGATGGCTCAATATTCATAAACCAATCAGTGTTATATACCACATTAACAAAAGGAAGGATAAAAATCACATGATCATATAAACAGACAAAGAAAAAGCATTTGAAAAATTTAACATCCATTCATGATAAAAACTCCCATTAAAATGTGTATGGAGGGAACAAATCTCAACATAATAAATGCCATTTAAGACATATCCACATCTAACATCATCCTAAACAGTGAAAAGCTGAAAGCCTTTCCTCTAAAGTGAGGAAAAAGAAAAGATTCCCAGTCTCGCCACTTCTATTTAACAGAGTATTGGAGTCCTAGCCACAGAAATCAGACAAGAAAAAGAAATAAAAGACATTCAAATTGGAAGTGGAGAAGTAAAACTGTCACTGTTTGCAGATGACATGATACTGTATATGGAAAACCCTAAAGTCTCTACTAAAAGCTTATTAGAACTAATAAATGAATTCAACAAAGTTGCAGGATACAAGATGAATATATAGAAATTTATTGCTTTTCTATACACTAATAATGAACTATCAGAAAGAGAATGCAAGAAAATAATCCCATTTAAGATGGCATCCTTTTTGACCCACCTCCTAGAGAAATGGAAATAAAACCAAAAATAAACAAATGGGACCTAATGAAACTTAAAAGCTTTTGAACAGCAAAGGAAACCATAAACAAGACAAAAAGACAACCCTAAGAATGGGAGAAAATATTTGCAAATGAAGCAACTGACAAAGGATTAATCTCCAAAATTCACAAGCAGCTCATGCAGCTCAATAACAAAAAAAACCAAACAACCCAATCCAAAAATGGGCAGAAGACCTAAATAGACATTTCTCCAAAGAAGATATCCAGATTGCCAACAAACACATGAAAGAATGCTCAACATCATTAATCATTAGAGAAATGCAAATCAAAACTACAATGAGATATCATCTCATACCAGTCATAATGGCCATCATCAAAAAATCTACAAACAATAAATGCTGGAGAGGGTGTGGAGAAAAGGGTACCCTCTTGCACTGTTGGTGGGAATGTAAATTGATACAGTCACTATGAAGAACAGTATGGAGGTTCCTTAAAAAATTACAAATAGAACTACCATACGACCCAGCAATCCCACTACTGGGCATATTCCCTTAGAAAACCATAATTCAAAAAGAGTCATGTACTAAAATGTTCACTGCAGCTCTATTTACAATAGCCAGGACATGGAAGCAACCTAAGTGTCCATCAACAGATAAATGGATAAAGAAGATGTGGCACATATATACAATGGAATATTACTCAGCCATAAAAGGAAACGAAATTGAGTTATTTGTAGTGAGGTGGATGGACCTAGAGTCTGTCATACAGTGTGAAGAAAGTCAGAAAGAGAAAGAGAAAAACAAATACCGTATGCTAACACATATTTATGGAATCTAAGAAGAAAAAAAAAAGTCATGAAGTACCTAGGAGTAAGATGGGAATAAAGACACAGACCTACTAGAGCATGGACTTGAGGATATGGGGAGGGGGAAGGGTAAGCTGTGACAAAATGAGTGAGTGGCATGGACATATATACACTACCAAACATAAAATTGATAGCTTGTGGGAAGCAGCCGCATAGCACAGGGAGATCAGCTAGGTGGTTTGTGACCACCTAGAGTGGTGGGATAGGGAGGGTGGGAGGGAGGGAGATATGGGAACATATGTATATGTATAACTGATTCACTTTGTTATGAAGCAGAAATGAACACACAATTGGAAAGCAATTATACTCCAATAAAGATGTTAAAAAAAAAGATGGCATGTAAAGGAATAAAATGTCTAGGTATGAACTTAACCACAAAGGTGAAAGATCTATACTCTACAAACTATAAAACACTGATGAAAGAAATTGAAGATGGTACAAAGAAATGGAAAGATATTCCATGCACTTGGATTGGAAAAATTAATATTATGAAAATGGCCAAACTTCCCAAAGCAATTGAAAGATTTAATACAATCACTATCAAAATGCCTATGACATTTTTCACAGAACTGGAAAAAATAATCCTAAAAATTCATATGGATTCACAAAATATCCTAAACTGCCAAAGTGATGTTGGGATTAAAAGAAACAAACAAACAACAGAAACCCTAGAGGAATAACCCTCCCTGACTTCAGACTACACTACAAAGCTACAATAATCCAAATAGCACGGTACTGGCACAAAAACAGACACATAGATCAAAGGAACAGAATAGAGAGCCAGAAATAAACCCATGCACCTATGGTCAATTAATCTACGACAAAGGAGGCAGGAATATATAATGAAAAAGAATACATTCTCTTCAACAAATAGTACTGGGGAAAATGGACAGCTACATGTAAAACAATGAGATTAGAACATTCTCTCACACCATATACAAAGGTAAACTCAAAATGGTTTAAAGACCTAAATGTAAGACCTGAAATCATAAAACTCCTAGTTGAGAACATAGGCAGAACACTCTTCAATATAAACTGTAGCAATATTTTTTGGATCTGTCAAAAAAAAATTAAAGCAAAAGTAAACAAATGGGAACTAATTAAACTTCAAGGGGTTAATACCCAAAATATATAAACAGCTCATGTAACTCAATATAAAACAAAAAAACAAATAAAAACAAGCAACCCAATCAAAAAAATGGACAGAAGAAGATCTGAACAGTCATTTTTCCAAAGAAGACATACAGATGGCCAACAGGTTCATGTAAAGATGTTCAAATCACTAATCATCAGAGAAATGCAAATCAAAACAATGAGAGATCATTTCACACCTGTCAGAATGCCTATCATCAAAAAGACTACAAGTAAAAAATGTTGGAGAGGATGCACAGAAAAGGGAACCCTCCTACACTGTTGGTGGGAAAGTAAATTGGTACAGCCACTATGGAAAAAAGTATAGAGGTTCCTCAAAAAACTAAAAATAGAACTACCATATGATTTAGCAATTCTACTCCTGGGTATATATCCAGAAAAAATAATAACACTCATTTGAAAACATACATGCACCCCAATGTTCATAGCAGCATTATTTCTAAAAGCCAAGATATGGAAGCAACCTAAGTGTCCATAAACAAAGAATGGATACAGAAGAAGTGAGATACACACACACATACACACATAATTGAATATTACTTAGCCATAAAAAGAATGAAATTCGGCAATTTATAGCAACATCAATTGACCCAGAGAATATTATGCTTAGTGAAGTGTCAGACACAGAAAGACAAATGCTGTATGGTACCACTTATATGTTGAGTCTAAAAAATTAAACAAATGTATATAGCAAAACAAAACAGACTCATAGATATAGAAAACAAACTAGTGGTTACCAGTGGGGAGAGAGAAGGATAGAGGGGCAAGATAGGGGTATGGGATTTTAAGAGATACTAACTACTAGGTATAATATAGATAAGCAGCAAAGATATATTGTATAGTACTGGAAATTATAGCCATTATCTTATAATAACTTTTTTTTTTTTTTTTTGCAGTACACGGGCCTCTCACTGTTGTGGCCTCTCCCGTTGTGGAGCACAGGCTCCGGATGCACAGGCTCAGCGACCATGGCTCACGGGCCCAGCCGCACTGCGGCATGTGGGATCTTCCCGGACCAGGGCACGAACCCGTGTCCCCTGCATCAGCAGGCGGACTCCCAACCACTGCGCCACCAGAGAAGCCCAATAATTTTTAATGGAGTATAATCTGTAAAAACACTAAACCCCTATGCTGTACACCTGAAACTATTATTATAAATCAATTATACTTCAATAAAAAGAAACACACAAATCAAAATACTTCAATTGCTAACAACATGGTAAAGCCCTCTAATTCTTGTAAGAAGCTTTTCCTTTCTACATTCTTTGTGATCATGAGTGAAGGTGCTGTCAGCAGTCTTCTTTATCCTGATGAGAATTTCAGAAAGCCAAAAAAAGCAATGTATATCTAGAGAGTGAACAGCAACAGATGGTTTAGAGATCTAACAAGTTTGGAATCAAGTTTTAAAAACAGATTCTGAGCTATTGATTAGGAACACTGACCTAGAGAAAATAGCAGCTGAGTACTTTATTGGGGTAAATGTGTTTCAAGTCAAGAAAGACAATAGAAATTGTGAAGTAAAAGAAAATATCAGCTTATTGATGTATTTGCTTAGCTATTACTGATGAGCATTCCAATAACCTATCATTTGCCTTACAAAATGCCCCAAAACATAGTGGCTTAAAATTACAATGCTCAATTATTTGGGTCAAAAATATGCAAGGTGGGCAAGGCTCCAATAGAGACAGTTCATCTCCACTCCATGTGTAATGAGCTAGGGTAGCTGGACTAGCATAGAGGGACACCTTCAAAGATAGCACTTTGGCTTGGCTGCTAATGTAAACTCATTTAGAACTGGCATCTGGGGCCACAGTTCCTCTCCATAGGAGCCTCTCCAATGAGATTGTTTTGGTTTCCTCACACCTGTGTTCCAAATGCGACTGTTCTGAGAGATACGAAATGGACACTTTCCACGTCTATGGCCTGAGTCTGGAAACTGACACAAAATCACTTAGCAATATTATACTGGCCAATACAATCACAGAGTCTGCTCATACTTAAGGGGAAGAAACACAGACCTCCATTTCTTGATGAGAGAAGTATCAAACAGTTTACAACCATCTTTAATCTACCCCTGTACACATATTTTTTAAGTTCTCTAATAGTAGGAGATAGGGAGGTTTTCATTCCTCTGCACTACTACCGTTTAGTAAGCTATCATTTGTCTGAGCAATACGTTTAGTGAATATATTAATTTATTTAAGATCATCATATGTATGTTTGCCTTTGAAATGGGTATGGGGGTGGGTACTATTTTAAAACAAATCTACCAAAGGATCATTTAGGAGGTACAGATTTCTGAAGAACTCTACCAGATGTACAGTCTAATGAATATTTCCCCCAGGAAATCCTGATGTGTGTATAGCCTCTCTGTGTGCACATCAGGCTTCATTTGCAGCTTCTTGGTCCCATCTCCAGCATAACTGTTAATTTTAGTGATGCTGCCCGTAGAGCTGATGTCTATTAAGGCAAGCCAATTACATTACTTTGTTTTTGTTTTGTTTTGTTTTTTTATACTAATATGTTCTACTTTATTTATTAGTATATAGTATATAATACATATGTATGTGTTTATATACATAAAATATAATATACATGTTCACAAAATATATAACACATAATATGTATAAGGATTATGATTAATATATTTCATAACAAGATTATGTAACAATAATAATGAAATATTATTTTTAATAGATCTTTATTAGAGTATAATTACTTCACAATACTGTGTTTCTGTTGTACAACAAAGTGAATCAGCCATATGCATATATATATATCCCCATATCCCCTCCATCTTGAGCCTCCCTCCCACCCTCCCTATCCCACCCCTCTAGGTCGTCGCAAAGCACCGAGCTGATCTCCCTGTGCTATACTGCTGCTTCCCACTAGCTAACTATTTTACATTTGGTAGTGTATATATGTCGATGCTACTCTCACTTTGCCTCAGCTTCCCCCTACCCATCCCGTGTCCTCAAGTCCATTCTCTATGTCTGCATCTTTATTCCTGCCCTGCCACTAGATTCATCAATATCATTCTTTTTTTTATATTCCATATATTTGTGTTAGCATACGATGTTTGTTTTTTCTCTTTCTGACTTCTTTCACACTGTATGACAGACTCGAGGTTCATCCACCTCACTACAAATAACTCAATTTCGTTTCTTTTTATGGCTGAGTAATAGTCCATTGTATATATTGCTATATCTTCTTTGTCCATTCATCTGTTGATGGACATTTAGGTTGCTTCCATGACCTGGCTATTGTAAATAGTGCTGCAATGAACATTGTGGTACATGTCTCTTTTTGAATTATGGTCTTCTCAGGGTATATGCACAGTAGTGGGATTGCTGGGTCATATGGTAATTCTATTTTTAGTTTTCTAAGGAACCTCCATCCTGTTCTCCATAGTGGCTGTATCAATTTACATTCCCACCAATACTGCAGGAGGATTCCCTTTTCACCACACCCTTTCCAGCATTTATTTTTTCTAGATTTTTTGATAATGGACATTCTGACCAGTGTGAGGTGATACCGCATTGTAGTTTTGATTTGCATTTCTCTAATAATTAGTGATGTTGAGCATCTTTTCGTATGCCTCTTGGCCATCTGTATGTCTTCCTTGGTGAAATGTCTATTTAGGTCTTCAGCCCATTTTTTAATTGGCTTGTTTGGTTTTTTTTATATTGAGCAGCATGAGCTCTTTGTATATTTTGGAGATTAATCCTTTGTCCACTGTTTCATTTGCAAATATTTTCTCCCATTCTGAGGGTTGTCTTTTTGTCTTGTTTATGGTTTCCTTTGCTGTGCAAAAGCTTTTAATTTTCATTAGTTCCCATTTGTTTATTTATTTTTTTATTTTCATTACTCTAGGAGGTGGGACATAAAAGATCTTGCTGTGGTTTATGTCAAAGGGTGTTTTTCCTTTGTTTTCCTCTAAGAGTTTTATAGTGTCTGGTCTTACATTTAGGTCTTTAATCCATTTGGAGTTTATTTTTGTGTATGGTGTTAGGGAGTGTTCTAATTTCATTCTTTTACATGTAGCTGTCCAGTTTTCCCAGCACCACTTATTGAAGAAGCTGTCTTTTCTCCATTGTATGTTCTTGCCTCCTTTGTCATAAATTAGGTGGCCATATGTGCATGGGTTTATCTCTAGGCTTTTTATCCTGTACCATTGATCTATATTTCTGGTTTGGTGCCAGTACCACACTGCCTTGATTACTGTAGCTTTGTAGTATAGTTTGAAGTTGGGGAGCCTGATTCCTCCAGTTCTGTTTTTCTTTCTCAAGATTGCTTTGGCTATTCGGGGTCTTCTGTGTTTCCATACGAATTGTGAAATTTTTTGTTCTAATTCTGTGAAAAATGACATTGGTAGTTTGATAGGGGTTGCACTGAATCTGTAGATTGTTTTGGGCAGAACAGTCATTTTCACAATATTGATTCTTCCAATCCAAGAACATGGTATATTTCTCCATCTGTTTATGTCTTCTTTGATTTCTTTCATCAGTGTTATATAGTTTTTTGAGTACAAGTCTTTCACCCCCTTAGGTAGGTTTGTTCCTAGATATTTTATTCTTTTTGTTGCAATGGTAAATGGGATTGTTTCCTTAATTTCTCTTTCAGATTTTTTCATCATTAGTGTATAGAATGCCAGCCATTTCTGTGCATTAATTTTGTATCCTGCAACCTTACCAGCTTTATTGATTAGCTAGTAGTTTTCTGGTGGCATCTTTAGGATTTGCTATGTATAGTATCATGTCATCTGCATACAGTGACAGCTTTACTTCTTCTTTTCCAATTTGTATTCCTTGTATTTCTTTTTCTTCTCTGATTGCCATGGCTAGGATTTCCAAAACGATATTGAATAAGTGTGGTGAGAGTGGACATCATTGTCTTGTTCCTGATCTTAGTGGAAATGCTTTCAGTTTTTCACCATTGAGTGTGATGTTGGCTGTGGGTTTGTCATGTATGGCCTTTATTATGTTGAGGTAGCTTCCCTCTATGCCCACTTTCTAGAGAGTTTTTATCATAAATGGGTGTTGAATTTTGTCAAAAGCTTTTTCTACATCTATGGAAATGATCATATAGCTTTTATTCCTTAATTTGTTAATATGGTGTATCACATTGATTGATTTGTGTATATTGAAGAATCCTTGCATCCCTGGGATAAATCCCACTTGATCATGGTGTATGATCCTTTTAATGTGCTGTTGGATTCTGTTTGCTAGTATTTTGTTGAGGATTTTTGCATCTATGTTCCTCAGTGATACTGGTCTATAATTTTCTTTTTTTGTTATATCTTTCTCTGGTTTTGGTATCAGGGTGATGGTCACTTCCTAGAATGAATTTGGGAGTGTTCCTCCCTCTGCAATTTTTTGGAAGAGTTTGAGAAGGATCGGTGTTAGCTCTTCTCTAAATGTTTGATAGAATTTGCCTGTGAAGCCATCTGGTCTTGGACTTTTGTTTGTAGGAAGATTTTTAATCACAGTTTCAATTTCATTACTTGTGATAGGTCCGCTTATATTTTCTAATTCTTCCTGGTTCAGTCTTGGAAAATTGTACCTTTCCAAGAATTTGTCCATTTCTTTGTGGTTGTCCATTTTACTGGCATATAGTTTTTTGTTGTAGTCTCTTATAATCTTTTGTATTTCTACAGTGTCAGGTGTGATTTCTCCTTTTTCATTTCTAATTTTATTGATTTGCGTCCTCTCCCTTTTTTTCTTGATGAGTCTGGCTAAGGGTTTGTCAATTTTGTTTATCTTCTCAAAGAACCAGCTTTTAGTTTTATTCATCTTTGTTATTGTTTTCTCCGTTTCTATTTCATTTATTTCTGCTCAGATCTTTATGATTTCTTTCCTTCTACTGACTTTGGGTAATTTTATTAGAATATTTAACCACACAGAGCATCTTGGTGTTTTGACAGGTAGATTGTACTCCATAAATAAAAGTATTTATTCAAAGTGGCAAATGTGTTTCCAGAGTTTCCTAGGAGATGGCAGTTAGCATATGACCCTTTACTATTATTTTTTAGGATTCACATTCTGCATTTTCTAAATGCTTTCGAAGTCTCAAAGCAGGAAACAATAAATTCTTTACCAAGTATTTTTTTAGCAGAATCAGCAAATCCACCTCCTCCCAATGGCGGAAGGATGCAGATCCTGGTCATGTTTTTATTATCCTGCTCTAATGAACCGAGTCCAAATTCCTAAAATGTGAGTTGTCTGTTTTAAACTTTGGTCCCTGAGATTTGTAATTCTAAACTGGTGCCAGGGTCTGTTTTCCTATCAGCAAAACAGGGGAAACCATATGTGCAAATTCTTCAAGATCTCCCAAGCCAATCTGTTAGAAAAATGAAAACTATTATTGTGACAGGACTTAGCCCATAATTTATTTGTTGTGCCATGGTAATCTCCTTATTTATTCTGATTGAAGGCAATCATAAGCCTGCTCAACACTCAGAGGGAGTGGAAGTAAGCCAAATCTAGTCTGAACACTGAGAACAGAAAGCACAGGCACCCGGGTGATTTCAGAGTAAATGCCTGAGTGTGCAAGGTGACATAAGATGCTGACCTTGAGTGTGCAGACAAATTTGACTCTAGTACTAGAATCCAATAACTGAGACTTCATCCTACCCCCAAAAAGTGAGTTTAACTTCATCTACTGTAATGAGCCGGGGTCAGTTAACACTATCAAAAACGGCATGGGTTATAAAAATGAATAAGGTAAAGGAACATTTTCTATACTTTTTATATCTCTTTCCCCCTTCCCCCACTTCATCACCCCAAACAAGAGACCTCACTGAGCAGTGAATGAAGGTCTTCAATTACTAGAAAGCTGATATACAAATGAATGCTTCTTGTTAATTGTTTCCAATGGTATGCTACCGAAATCAGTCAAAAATGCATATTCATGTATTTGCTTTGATCTTTTCTTTGTTTAATTCAAAGTGTATCAAATTCAACAGCTCAAATTTGTGACCTATTTCATGTTATTTTAGGATAACCTCTTAAGGACATAGGTACAAATTTGGAGACCAAAATAACTTTAATGGATGGAAGCTATTGAAAAAGTGACCTGTTAAAACATTTAAGCTAATTATGACTTGGCATGAAGCAACTGTTTCTCTTCTTAGCTGACTTTGGGGCAACTAAGGAGCAGTCACACCACTATTCTAACCGCATACTCACAGATTGTATTGTAATCTCTTTTTATAATTTCTACAAATACTCAATTTTTCTTTAAAAATCCCATTTTATAATATGAAAAGTTATGCTTGTGGAAGTAAGACAACTCTTGGGAATTAGTACAGTGTTATTATCATAATGCAGGCAAAGCAGTGAAAAGATATAGCCAGGGAGAATCCTGCAGGCATTTAAGTTGTTAGAAATTGGACCTATTGGGCTGTACCCCACAGGCCTACAAGGCCTGTACCTGCCCAGCTTTAAGACCTAAGAAAGAGCTTGGAGTCAGCAACAGAGAAATCAGGGGTTTAGGATGGGGGAGCTTACATGTTTGAAGCAAGGTCCTGGAGGTATACCCCACCATGTGTGGCAGACGGCAGGCAGGCAGGACATGGCTGCAGTCATCGCTAAGGAAGGGGGGGCGGGGGGAAATTGCCAGATTGCCAGTTATAGGGGGAGTTGATGTAAGGTTGACTCATCGTTACCAGGGAAACTAGCAAAGGGGCACGCTCCCCAACATCCCTGTGATAAGAACAATCACTAGCTGGGCCTGGGGCAAGTATGTAGGAAGGTCAGTCATGTGAGTAGGGTGTAGGTGAAGCAGGCACTGGTCGAGCAGGGGATGTACAGAGAGCAAGAGAACAGCCACCTTGAGTGGCCTGACCATATAAGACCCATCTTGGTTGAGAAAATATTTTGAAGAGTATCTTTGTGCTGTTTTATCTTTTTATGAGCCTTTCTGCTTGGGAGTCAACTGTGATCCTCTCCATAAATGCTAGAAAGGCATCTGATAACATAAACTGTCCACCCTGCATTTGACACAGATTATAAAATAGATCCATATTTCATTCTTTTCTTCCATTTCTCTATTTACCTAAAATGTATTTTTAAATTAGAAATTACTATAATTGAAATTACTAAAGTAGAAGATGCCAGCTGTCCTACAAGTTCTTTCATATTTTTCTCTATATCCTTGTTAATGCAATTACAGAATTCATTCACAAAGCTTCACCCAACTGCCATGGAGGTTAGGAAATATAGTGTCTTATGTAGCTTAGAGCACAGGAGGGAAGTGCAAGAGATGTGAACAGTCTTCATCACAAAAGCCTATAAAATAAACTTTAATGTAGTATGATAACAAAAGGATGTATTTCAAGATCACTGAGACGTTAACTCTTCTCTGAAACCTAATTTTTCCTCCCTTTCAGACTAAAAGTTTTTATAAAAGTAGCTCTGCACCTAATGCCTTTATTTACTCTCAGTTCCCACCTGCAACATACCTCATGCCAAGGAAAATCACTCTTGTCCATCAACCAGCTGCAGCTATTTTAATGACTGAGCCATTTAACCTCAGACCATCATTTGCCTCGTCCCAGGGCTTAGAAGAACCTTGGGATATCTCCGCATCCTAGATCAAGCTCACTCTCCAGGCTCAGTAGCTGGGGCTCAACTCCTTACCTTTGTAACTGAGTACAGCTAACAAGCCAATCCCAGTGGCTTCTCTCCTGCACTTCTCATATCCTTTGGGTGACCACTGCTTGAAATTTTGCACCAATGCAATTACTTTTGACTTAATAAGTTAAGAGTTCTCTGAGCACAATCCTCGACCCCTGACTCCCTCCATCCAAATGTCTGAACTTCGGGAGAACTTTTCCACTAACTATTGCCACTACACTCCTTGGGAAATGTTCTCACTATCTACTCGCTCCTCCATGTCACCCATAATCTGGAGGGAGCAAACATCCTAAGAAACAGAACACAAAGGATTCTGGTGAGTTTACAGTGTTGATGGCTAGTTAAGGAAAGCACTAATTAAGGGACTCTGAGGCTGAGTTAAATGGAACCAGATCCAAAATGAGAAACTAAAACAGATTCCCTAGGGCTATAGAGAATTAAGACAGCGTTCTCAAATTCAAGATAAAAGAAACATAAAGTCGTTTGACAGGATAGTGAAAATAACAAATACTTCAGACACTGTTAAACCAGCACCAAGATTATCAGTTGTCAGCACTTATTTTTTACAGCTGCATTAAGGAGAAAAGAGAAAAAAAAATTTTTTAAAGGACTTATTTTCAGTCTTACCCCCATCACCTTACTTGATTATATAACCAGTTTATTCTTGAATTTCAATTTGTTGAAATAAAAGCTAAAGCAGTTTTATTTTTTTCAAACATCTGCTCCAGCTATATCATATCCAATCCCTTTTCCTATAGGATAGTGACTTTGTTAATAAGTATTAAATATTTCATGCTCTCCCTTTTCCTGGCCACTCATAATCTCAATCCATTTTTACTGAGATTCAGTTCTTTGAGTCAGTTCTTTTTAAGTCATGATCTTACTTTCAATTAAATAAAAACAACAGACCTTTTCTGTGTCTCTCCTCATTCTCCACCACCACAGAGACTACAGAGAATGAACAGGCAGTTCCCCAGCAACAAAGAGAGAAAGGCAAGGTTTCCTTTCACACACACCCTCTATCTGGTGTTGAGGTAAATCAGGATAGGGGAGACAGAGCTTCGCTGTGTAAAGGCCCAGGGTTGCTTTGTAATATCCTCTCTGTTCTTAGTTCTTGTGAGGGTTGTCTTTCTGTGACAGTATACAAATGCCAGCTTCTGCTTGAGGTGTGTTGTGTTTGTGGGTTCTTAGAAGTGCACCCCACATACTCCCCAGGTGTGAAGTGTGGCTTGGGTTTGACCTTCTCCCACATTCAGTCTGGCCCCTGGTAGTACAACCCATGGGGATCTCACAGCAGCCTTAGGAACCTGGGGTACACAGAGGAGAAACAGAACACCGTGAGGATCCTTTAGAGGGTCCACTTAACCTAATTTCAAGACCATATATTTTCTCTGTAAATGTTCAGGGGTCATGATTCATCAAAATTAGATGCTTAGAAACCTAAACCAAACAAAAGCATCACCAGACCCTCTACTTATGCTTAGAACAGCACAGATCCACTTCCAGAATGAAAAATTTGAGAAGATGAATGGCTGAACTGCTCTCCCCAAGAAGGCTGGGAATTGTCACGATTTGGGAAAGAGGATGATTTCTGATGAAAGCATGAAACTGATGAGATTCCAGGAAATTTGAAGTTTGCCACTCTGACTAGATGCTTAGGAGAATGCAGGGAAAAGACATGGGGGAGATGTAAGCTTTCTCTGGAGAGCCTCAAAAATCCTGAATAAGGGAACATGATAACCCCTAAAATTTCTGTAGCCATACTCATGATAAATGCTTTATGATAGCTGTTCAATGAAAGAAAAAATAAAGGCTAATGGGTTAGGAACAAACACCAACAACAAAAGTTCAAGATACACACTTTCCCTTGATCAGCACACTGCAATAAAGAACAAAAAGTAAACAAACAAACAAAAATCAGCACAAAAAATTTTGCTATTGTCATTTCATTGACGTGGAAATAGAGCCAGAGTTATTTTCTTTTTAAAATAACACAGAGTTGCTAATGGAACCAAGAATAAACTACCATGTGGTATCCATTAGAGTAACTTCTTTAATCTTATTTAAAAAGTGATAATTAAACCTAAACAGCATATAGTGAACCTTTGTGCTCTAAAAAGGTTTCAAAGTCCACCATGTAAGTCTCCAAGTATATTTTCCATCATCTGGTCAGTTACTGTTTCAAAATAGTGTTTTACTATATACCTTTACATTCAGATAATAGACGGGCAAAAACACTATCAGCTTGGAAAACAGTAGAATATACAATCTAAATTGGTTTGAATACATCGTGAGTTTGTACACTCAAATGAGATAATATCAGAAAGTTTGGGGTGAGCTATCTGAAACTCTTTTCAAATATATTGTCTCACTCCCTTGTATACTACCCATTTTTCTTTTGCTTGTGACAGTCTTTAGTGAAGTAAAGATAATTCTCATGGTAATTCTATAGCTGAAGAAGCTAGTATCATATGGAAACTTGATTTTCTATTGTTGTCAGAGTGGTAAGCACAAATATTTGAAAATGTTCAACTTGTTTTGAAACAAGCCTCCCTCCTACCCTCTGCCATCAACCTAAAGAAAAACAGACTTTGAATTAATTGCTTAAGACATGCTATCTATTTCTGAAATAAGCAGAAAGATCCAGTCTCAGAATTCATTTAAATCATCTGATTTACTGCCACAGAAAATAAGAGAACTCAGTATTATGGCTTTTCTTAAACATCGAAAGTCTGTGGTTAAGACTGTCAGGCTTTGCTGTGCTCAGTCCTGCTATTAAATCCTTATAACTCTATATGCAAATGCCATGCTTATAAGGGGTCTTTATTTGTGATCTAATATTTTCATTTTAAAGTGAGCTAGCTAAAGGTTCTCTGAGTTCATTTTTCCTATCTCTTATTCTCACTCACATTATTATGTTAACATTATTCTATTTATTAGAACACCTTTCAGTTAAGGATATTAAAGAGCTTTGACAAGCATGAACAAATTCTCCCCTAAAAAGTAAGTTGGCACAAAGCTAAGATAGAATGACAGGTGGGTAAGATGAAAAACAGTGTAGAGTTTAAGTTCCCCTACTCAAAGACAATCCACGAGATAGTCAGTGTCTGTTCTTTATCCAAAAGTTTAACCCTTTGCAAATGAAGGACCCAAGTGTCCAAGTGACACTTACTATTCAGACAAATTGCTTGCAAGGGTAAACTGTGAAATATGAGAAGTTTCTGAAAAGGCAATTTGACAAGCACCTAAGCTTGACTACCTCTTAAGTGCAGTTAATGAATGGTCCTCATAGGTGTGCATTTTTAGGATAGTTATTGGCATATATACAGGGCTGAGAATCCTTAGAATGATCACTCCAGTCTTGGTAGGCAAGAAATTAGGAAAAAGCCCACACAGTGTAAGTTTGCTCAATCCATAGGCATGTCATTTTTCTTCTTCTAGTGTGTCTGGTATGTGTCAGACATCAAGGAAAGATGCATATGAGAGAACCATCTAGTATGCCTCTATAATATCCTTCAACTGAATCCAAGAAACATATATACCTCAATTATGAAATAAGTATGTCACATCAATGACATAATTATTTTATGTGTGTCTTTAGGTTTCAGTGGCAGAATGTTAATCAATAGATGAGTGGTTAAATAAGTTTATGGTTCATTGACATTTGGAATGCTCAGAAATACATTAGGCAGATCTAAGTTCATAGACATGAGGCTTTCCTATATATATATATATATATATATATATATATATATATATATATTTTCATATTTTAAATTATAGAACATTATGTTATGATCTTATTGATTGCAGAAAACACCTATGCTCTATATGAGGGCATGCTTGTATGATAAACAAAAAATAAGGATACAAGCTCAAGTGTTAACATTACTTGCTTCTACAGAGGGAAGTGGGACAGGTAAGCGAAGGAGTTTCAGCTTTTATTGTCTGTATATGTATTATTTTAATGCTTAGAAATTGTGCATGTATTTATGTTTTATTTGAACAATTTATATATGACTGGAAAGGCACCATAGCATAGTGGTTAAGAATACAGGGTCTGGAGCCATATTGCTTGTGTTCAAAGCCAGATTACCACTATCTCTATAAGCTTGTGTAATACATTCTGTGTGCCTGTTTATCCATATATAAAAGATGAACAACAATGACTCATACTTTTCAGAGGGTTATAATGAGAACTAAACAAATTACTGTAAGCTATTTGTTTAGAGCTCCTCAAGGAGGATTTGTTTAGATCCTCCTCAACAAAAAGAAAAGATTTTAAAATATTGGCTATTATTATTATCTTCATATTAGATGATTTTGAGGGTGATGATGATGATAAAAAATAGGGTGTCAGAGAAGAATCTTGTATGATTAAGGCAGAAATACAATTAAACCGAAAGGAGATGATGTTGGTGGCCTCAAACTTAAACCATTGCAACATCTAATCTCAAAAGACATTACAGTAATGAATTTGGAACTCTGAGAAACAAAGTGAATTCCAAGAACTATATAACCTGACAGCTGTCATTCAAGTATTAGGAAAATACATAGTAATTCTGAAATAATCAAGAAAATATAGCACTGTAAACATTACTTATTATTTGTTAATAAAGTCTGTATAGGATGCAGAACAGTACAGAGATTAAGATAGAAAATACCACATGTTTAACGCTCAGTTCCATTTTATGTCAAATCTTCATGTTTTGTCATTTGTCCCCACTTTGCCCCCTCTCTTAAAAATACAGTTGAAGCTATTTCCTTTTCTATTCTCCCATTCCACTCACCCCCGCTCATGTCTGGGTATGTACACTTGCCTGAATTTGGCGTTTAAAGTTCCCATGCATGCTCCAGTAACTTAATTAGAAATGTTTTCTTAAACAATATAATAAGTTTCTGCATGTTTTAAACTATACGTAAAAAGAAACTTAAAATGGGATTTTTCTTGCTTCAGTTTCTACGAAGGCCTTAATGTGATAGATACCCAATATAACAGTGAGGATGTATATCAAAAGGCATATTTTCAATGTAGGTTTTCAAAAACTAATTCTATCATCCTTAGGCTCTTCTTAGGTACTCTTACTTAGACTAAGAAAATAAAAATTCAACAGACTAGAGAAGAAAAAATAAATTTTTGAAAAGAGTCTTTGGAGAAAGTTGCTTCCATAGCATAATCCCCCCTTCAAGGGGATGCGGTGCTGCTTCCTTCAGCATGATCTTAGAAAGAAGAGGCTTTGAAAAGACCATGTGAAAAGAGATGTTTCCCTTGAGTCTGAAGTCTTACTCACTATGTGCTGACACATACCTGATCTGAAGACAGGAGGCAGCAGGGCAGAGAGAAGAGGGCAGTGTCTAAGAAGTAACCCACTGGCAGGTGAGGAAGTTGGGGTGGACATTTTCCACAGACAAGGATGGCAAGACTGGGAAGGGTCTGAGACTTTAGCCTATTTTCGAGCTAGCAAGTTATGTGCCCTTATTTCCTGGATACTGACAGGAGACATGAGACTACTGAGTCAGAGACAAAAAGATGATTTACTAGCCACAGAAAATAGTAGCCAGAGAATCAGTAGTTGCACTAGTTCCCCAAGCTCCAATTCCCACAGGGTGATACAAGAGAACTAGGACACACTTTCGCAAGCACTGGGCTGTATCAAAAGAGAGGAACCCTGAGCTTAAAGAACACAGGGCTTTTATAATGAGCAGTAGTCTGTATGCTATCTTCCCCAGAGCGAGATATTATTTTTATTTTACTGAACAACAAGCAAACTTCCCTTTGCCCTGGAGTTAGAAATTCTCTTTCTTCCAAGACAGCTCTCTATACAAACATTCCTGAAAAGGTAGTCTGGAACAAAGGCAGGCAGTGCCTCGGCTCAGAAGACATACAGGAACACAAAAGACCCATGGAGAATTTTCTCCCAAAACAGATATGATCTACTGAGAGACAAAGCCACCCTACAGCAAGTTTATGTCCAGCTGAAGGAAGACAACCTGAAAGGGGTAGGTAATCAACCCTGGAAAACGAGAAGCCGAGGACGGAAGCCATTAGCAAAAAAGAAGGCACAATCTCATTCACAGGTGTTGCAGCCTGAGAGACTCAGCAAAGAAGGGATTACAACTTATTTAAGACACCAGGAAAAAGATGGCATTTAAATTGAGAATGATTTGATCAATCAGAGTTCAGACTGAAGGTATTCAGTTGGAAGGGAATATAAAGAATCAAAAATGGGAATCAAGGTATGATTCAGGGAACAGAAAAGAGTCCAGTGTTACTGAAAGAAAACTTCAAGAATTTATGTTGGTTAACATTTTAAATGTTTATTTCTCAAAATACTACATTCTTGCTCCTCTCTCTGGTTATATAGTAACTTGCAAATGGGCAGCAATGCTGCCTTCAATTGATAATATATGAGGGAGGCGGAATAGGGTCTGTAAAGAACTAAGCTGAATACAATCCACACTACAAAGATATTTAAATTTCCATTGGCTAAAAGAAAAAGTCTTTAATATAAACCTACTTGGAGTTTCAATATACGAAAACACAAGACCAACAAAGATAAAGAATTTGAAAGCAAAGTCTTCGTAATGGCTAAGCAAAATATACATTCTCTTTATTATTGCTTTATGTTCTAGAAGAATTTAATTGGGATTTCTTTTAGCTTTCTGTCCCATTTTCATAACTATACAAATGCAACTCATTTTCATGAATGATAATAGATTCCAATCTAACACAACATGTCTTGCTCCGACATTTACACACACACAGCTGTGGGAACAGATAAATCTGGCACAATGTTTATTTTCTAAGTGTGTGAAAGGAAATGGGACACTCCTGCTTAATAAAACTCATATAGCACTATAAATCTAAAAATATTATAAAACTGTCCCTGAGATGGAAGAAAGTGATAGCATAATTTGAAATGTCCATTATACTATTTAACATTATGTTGTATTAGTGTCTTATGCAACATGATATATAGCCGCCTAGAATCAGGTAACATTGAATTGCATTTTCTTCGATTCACGTATGTGGAAAACAAGAAAAGGGCTCCTAATATATGCATAACATTAAAAATTGCTATTAAAAATTCACACGACGAATGAAATGACTGAACTCTTATCATGCAGTCCAAGAAAGCCTTGATTATCATATATGCCTTAAAATATAACTATTAGATATTTCCACTGATAACCCACCCCCAAGATACTTTCCAAATCTGAGGATTACATTAAACAGCCAACTACTTCCTCCATTATGTTTTTCATCCTTTCTACATTCAATTTCCATCTTTTCCAATTACACTCTTCCTGTTGCACACACACAGCTGGCTACCTTGACCTAGAGAACGATAAGTATTAAGTGAGGAACACATTCATTAGATGAACAGAGGATAGTATCATCCAACAACAACAACACAAAATAGGATTAAAACGAATTTTTTTTTTGTAATTAAAATACAGTTTCTCTCCAGGCTTACTTAGCAGCGCTTCACAGCGCATGCACTAATATCTCTGACAGCACATCACTTACAGATCAGTTGTTCTTGGTGGAGGATGAGAGTGGGAGGCAGTTTTACCCCCAGGCACAACTGGCAATATCTGGAAACATTTTTGATCATCATGATGTTAGGTTGG
This sequence comes from Hyperoodon ampullatus, assembly GCF_949752795.1. Classification (NCBI taxonomy): domain Eukaryota; kingdom Metazoa; phylum Chordata; class Mammalia; order Artiodactyla; family Ziphiidae; genus Hyperoodon; species Hyperoodon ampullatus. Next base: position 79,062,278 of record NC_136917.1, on the reverse strand, counting down.
GTTACCACTGGCACTTGGGTGCTGACCGAAAGAAAAAGGCAGAGTATAAGTGCTGTGAATTTCAGTTTTATTCAGGGACTTTACTGAGGACTATAGCTTGGGAAACAGCCTCTCAGCACCCCTGAAAGACCTGTTCTGAAGAGGCAGGGGGAGAAGCCAGTAAATGTAGGATTTTTGGCTAGGGAATAAGGGCAGTTAAGCTTATACCTTGGTAAAAGATTACTGCTAGTCTAAAAGAACCCACATCTCAAGCTAATGATTTTAGTGCTTTCCTACATATAGGAAGCTGCGAGAATTTGGGTTCATTAAAATTCTTCCTGAGATATACATCTAACCATCTGAGGGGACTGTTCCTCCAAAGCACAGAGTGCCTCATCCTGTTTTTTTTTTTTGTCCTGAATTCCTTCCATGGTGCATTGTTGGTCAGCGAGTACAGTAGCTAATGACTTAAACCTTGAAGAAGTGGAGCGTGGGCAACATTCTTTGTTTTACAGGGGTAAAGCCCGGGAAAGATGCTTAACATCTGCGATGCACAGGACAGCACCAACAACGAAGAATTATCCAACCCCACATGTCAATAATGCTGAGGTGGAGAAGACCTGCCCTAGAAAAAACACTTCACCCCACATCACTCCCAACTGTCTTTCTCCATGTCTCTTCTGTGAGCAGATTTTTTGCTTCCTGTATTAGAACTTTTCTTTTAAAGCACCAGTTGCCTATGAGTCAACTAACTTACATCAACTCTTCTAACTCCCATGACTTGTTCTTAAATTCACAAACCGTATTTCCTTACCTATTATCTCCAGTTTAATATAGTGCAAGGCACTGGTGGCCTCTCTACCTTCTAACCATATAACCAGAATTTGTGGTCTGTGGATACTCACCTATTTCTCGAATATTCCTTGAACAACAACAAAATCCCTGGGAAAGTGATAACACCTGTGGCTACCCACTCTTTGAGCCTAGGTGTGCCCTTTGTTCCTGAGGATGTTATTAAAAATCTCTTGGCATGTTAGCTAAACCATCAGACAACATTAGTGATATACCTTTGTGGAGTTAAACCATGCTCATTTCAACCAAACTATGCTTAAAGAATTGAAATAATCAAGAATCTAACAATGTGACATTCGTGTTCAAGGAGTTTCACCAGTGTTTATTCTGGGAAGAAATACAACAGTTGATTTACTTGTATTTCTCCTGACCTTTTTTCTTCTTCCTGCATCTGTCTGGATGCCTAAAATCATTTGTTATAGCTGTCATTTACCTGATATAGTGAACACTGTGCTGTGCAGCCCAGATTCCCCTTTAGAATTCACAGGTTTGTTCCCTCAACTGCTGGGCGTGCTCTCATCTAAGTTCTGTCCTGAACTTGAGGATCATCACCTTGGCCAAGGTCATGCCCCCTCTCATGAGCATCCTGCATACGGTGAATGATCAAGGGTACAAGGACCTAACCCCAAATCTGGACATTATGTGTGGGCAACCCAAGCGTCAGGTTCCTCATGGGGTAGGATGTGGCTCTGGTATTACTGCGTAGGAGCCCAACTTCTTCCTCTGCATAATCCAGCTTCCTTCCCTTCCTGGGACATTCCCCAGTAAACTTTCTGTATATTAATCCACATTTCAGCATCTCAGGGAACTGACCCACAGCCTCAGAATTGTTAGATCACCTTGTTCTTATACTGTAAGAAGCATATATTTTGTACACCAATAATACCTATTATATATAAAAATAGGTAATGCTCATGACAGTAAAGATGAAATTGGGATTTAGACCTTCATTGTTAAGTAAAATGTGTTCAACACAAATGAGCACTTTGTTTTCCTTCTACGTGCCAAGGATTTCAATAGAAGGCTATATTTATTCCACTTCGTAACACATTCAGTGTGCTGATGATTATTTGCTTGCTGAGTACAAATGTGGAAGGGTGCAATTTTGCTAACAATTCTTTCTCTCCTTCCTTTTTTCTTTTCTTTTTTTTTTTTTCCTTGACAGAGCCTGGATTGATGGACTAACTGAACTGATTTATAGGTCTCGCTGTGAGAGATAAGCCTCAGTTTGATTATCAAGACTGTCTCAGGTGGAAAACTGAGATCACTGTGCATTCAATTAGTTATTGAATCTTGACACACCAGGTGCAGGGGTCACTCCACAAAGTGGTTGCTTTTGAGTAAGAAAACACATTCAGAAAGGGGTTTAGAGAAACTTGGCACTGTTGAGCCACTTTGTGATAGATTACCTGAAATGGCCCATGTTCAACATCAGAACAGGGCTGCTTTGACAGTAGGTAAGAGGATAAATCAATGCATGTGGCAGTGCTATAAACAAATCAATATAAAAAAGGAAGAAGAAATGGGCTTTCAAGAAAGTTTCAGATGCACTCTTTGGATTTAGATAAAACAGCCTTGGTATTGTGAGGCCTCCCACATTTAGGGATAGAAATAGGCCAGGGTTAAATAATGCAGGGCCTTCTCCCCACAGCATTGCCCTGGCCTTATCATTGTGAATTTGACTGCTGATTAGAAATTAGCAGGTGAAAGGAGGAAATACACATAAAAATTCAAACTTTTACATAAATGTTGATTAAGGGAAGGAATCGCCTAGGTCCTTGGTTTATAATTAGAAGAATGAACTAGCCTTACCAGCCAACATACATCCAACTTACTCTCTGGACAAATTCTCAAGTCAGGGAAGGTGTATTATAAAATGTGAGTCCCTCTAGCTACTTCAGTCGCCTTGCTCACACTTCTGCCAGATGAAAACGTAGGAGACAGGGTGGGGAGAGGACAGCAGTGGCTGGTGCTGCTGAGTCTCTCTTCTCATTCATTCACCCCCTTCTAGGAAAACAGGTGAAAGTTAGACAAGTCACCTGGTGACACTAGTTTCAATTGTGTGCTCTACAATTACAACCACTCTGCACGCCTGACCTGCTCTTGGAACTCAATCAACCCCTTGATGGGTTCTGAGGGTCTTGTCAGAGAAACCTGTCATTATCAAGATCCTTCTCCTCTGATCTTAACCCTCTTCGTTCACATACTAAGTCACTGGTCCTCTCCTCTTCCTTCATTCTCCTATATCAAGACGGAGTAATTTTATTTGAGACATTCTCCTCAAAAGTCACAAATCCTTCCTGGGAAATCTTTACACCTCAAACACACAGATGTGATTCACACAAAAACACGGCATTACCATCCTCACATTCTTCCCAAGTTATCCTGGGCTTTAATTACCCTGGTGGAAAAGAAACATGTTTAAAAATATCACCTCTGGCTTACTTCTAACAGATCATCCTATCTCTCAGTGATGTAAACATTTATCCACATTTGCACAGTTTTTCCTCTCTTGACCATAGTGTCCAGAAGTACACCTGTTGTAAAATATAGGTGCTGTACTCTGTACAATTGTTTTTTTTCCACTCTCCCGGGACCAAAATCACCAAGTGGATTTGACGCTTTGCCTGTAAATATGCCCCTTTTCAATACTTTAGGTTTTTAAAAATTTACTTCTGAGGTTAAGGAATTTGACCAAGATTTACTTTGTGAAAAAGGCCTACTTTCTCACTCTCTCCATTTTATTCTGTTAAACTTGCACCCTCACTACTCCTGTGACATCAAATGTGGGATGTGAGACAAAGAAGCTGAGATCATTTTAATGCATTAGAGCTTTGTCCTTGAAACCTTACACTAAAATATGTCCACAACCACCTGTGCTATACTCTAATTTAGTGTATTATTAAAGTCCAAACCAAGGATATTAACATAATTGTCTGAAAAAAACTTTAAGGAAAAAAGTCTCACTTTTGATCTTGAAGGGGAACAGAACTTGTCACCCCAAAATATGCCACTTTGGCATGAGGATTATTTTGAGCTAAAGGCAATCAAAACCCAGCAAATTCAGGAAAAGCTCTTTACCTTCCCCTCAACTGCCTATACCAGGGGCCTATACCAGGAATAGAACTATTACCAGAGACACCATTTGACCTAAGCAACTTATCTGCATAACAGGGTAACCTTTGTTTTCTTAACATCCCCTCTGCCCTCCCGTGAATGGCCCTTCTGGCCTTCGTATCCCCAGACCCCTACCCTTTTCTTAGCTCATGATGTTATATAAGCCTCAATTACCTGGCTGCCTTTTTAGTCTTCATATCTTTATAGGCTCCTGCATGTACATAATTTTGTTATTTTCTCCTGTTCATCTCTCTATGTCAATTTAATTATTAGACTAGACAAAGAAACTGGAAAGAAAGAAGGGAAAATGTTTCCACCCCTACAATCTCTATTTTCATGACTTAGATAATACTGTGAACAATAACAACAGAAAAGGACAAAGAGACTCACCCATCATCCAGTTACACGAGGGTAATGCTGCAACCCACCAAGAATGCACTCTGAGAGGAATTCAGAATGAAAAACAGGGTGAGCTACTCTGTGCTTTGTTTAAACGCACCTTTAGATAGATGCATATCTCAGGAAGAATTTCAATGACTTGCAGATTCTTGCATCTTCCCATTCATAGGAAAGCACTAAAATCATTAACTTGAGATATCTATTCTTTGAGATTAGCAGTAATCTTTTACCAAGATGTGTGTTTGACTACCATATTTCCTAGCCAAAAGATGAATATATATATATATATATATATATATATATATATATATATATATACACATACATACATACATACATACATACATACACCGGTTCTTCCCCCGCCTTTTCATAGCAGTTCCTCAGAGGCATCTTCTGGGCTGTAGTCCTCCGTAAGACCCTGAATAAAATTTAAACTCACAACTCTTACGCTGTGTGTCTTCCTGTAGGTCAACAATACTCCGCTCCCTCCACTCATATACTTCTTCACTTTTATTGTGTCAGACAAACCTGGTAAAATATCTTGACATTTGATCTCAGACCTAAGGCCAAATGTTTCATGGTCTGCAACCTCAAATTATTTCCAGACTTTTTGAGATGCTGTTCCCTGTAAATGTTCATACATATAAGTGCAAATAGCGTTTTTCGGAGCAAATATTACTTCTCCAAACTGGCTTCTAAAATTTTTTTGTGTGTACCTCATTTAAAATGCACATTTTGTAGGACTTTTGATGTCAAACTTGTAAGATAGAACACATGAAGGTAACTATCACATTTATTAGTATAAGAATAAGTTAAATAATGACAAACTGGTGACATTGAATTCTGACCAGAAACAGAGATAATACAAACTTTGGATCTAGTTTGGCTTTCAGATATGATGACTGATTTTATCAGTTTGCCCAGGATTGTCCTTGTTTTCTGATTTCACATTCTGGGAACCCCTCTGTTCTGGGGAAAACCTCAGTTCTGGACCATTGCTCACCTGATTTCCAGAAGAGCTCACAAAACAGAAAAAAACAATTTACAGCAGAGGTTCTTAATCATATACCTTGAGAGCAACAGAAGAAAAACACCAATATGGATAAGCAGACAAACCATTTAAGGCCTACAGTAGTAAAATATGTTGCGGAGTTTGATTATTCAGAAATGTTTATAGTGCCCAAGGATCTCAGGCTTCAAGTTGGAAATCATTGATTGTGTAATATGTGTTTATAAGTGGATACTGTTTCAATCAGCAGCATGTATATGTATAGTCAAGAAAAAGGCAAGAAGAAAGAATAAAATAATTCACAAATTTAAGCAGCTATGGTCCTAAACAGTTGCACGAACACAAAATGAATATGACATTTGGGGCAGCAATGAGACCAACAATGATTTAAAAATAGAAATAGACATTTAGTTTAAAAAATGAGACCTGTGTAATATGCAGGCTAAATGAACAATTTTAATCTTAAATTAAATCTTAGAAATGGAAGGTCTTAAACATTTCTGAATGTAATATAACTATGGCCTACTAGCTAAGATCTGCCAGCATTTCCAGAATGAAATTCTCTCTTTGAAAAAAGAATGTAAAATGTTTATGGTTCCAGGTGAAAGGCAGCAAAATCTACCACCCCAAAATATGCCTTTTTGGCATATTGATTATTTTGAGCTGGTTATTTTAAAGAAACAATAGATACAGGTGAAGCTCTGAAAACAAAGTAGAAGTTACCCTTTCAGGAGACATTTACATTTGTAAGGGTGTCTTCCTCTTGGTACTAGGAAGAGAAGGTTGACTATAAATCTGTAGAAACTCTTACCAATGCAGACGGCAATGACTTAAATCTACATAACAACCTTACCCCTGTTCACTGTGCTTTACCTGGTAACCTCCCATGACAGAATCCCCAATGCCAGCAACTTCTTTTGTCTTTAGCTTAAGATGGTATTTAAGGTGGTATCTTGGACCATTTCAGGGAGTTGCTCAGTTTTCCTGGGTATCTCCCATGTCTACAGGAACTATACATGTTATTAAACTTCTATTTGTTTTTCTCCTTTTGTTACAGGGGATTGGGGGAAGGGTGGTCTCAGTCAAGAACCTAAAAGGGTAGAGGAAAATTTATTTTTCTTCCCCCACACAGGCATAGAGTGGGACATTAAGGATGCATCCCAAAGATCTACATCTAGAAGCAATGGAATATAATTTTGATAGGGTTTGAAGGAAGATTTGGCCCAGTTTTCAATAACAGCTGAAACTGAGTCCCCGCGAAAAACGAGTTCCCCTGCCGAGTTTACGATTAACCTCTCTATCTAAAACTTTATTCCCTTTCTTTTCCTGCCCCTGTTCCCCTCAGTATTAATGAGTATCAAAGAAAAGGGGGAACTGAAACTGAGTGGGATCCTGTGGGGCCTTCCTGGGTACAAAAGCCCCTCAGGACTCCCATTTCTTGTTTGTAGAAAAGGCTTTTGTTTCCTAGGCCTTCTCTGCGTTCCAAAGAGCAGACTCAAGCGATTACTCATTAGGGAAGTGAGGGAATGCCGAAACAAAGGAAAAACAATCAAGAAACTATATTTCATGTCAATCCCAATCTCCCAATTTATCCCTCTCCACCCCCTTATCCCCTGGTAACCATAAGTTTGTTTTCTACATCCGTGACTCTACTTCTGGTTTGTAAATAGGTAACTAATAAGAAACTACTGTATAGCATGGGGAACTCTACTCAATACTCTATAATGGCCTATATGGGAAAAGAATCTTTAAAAAAAGTGGATATATGTATGTGTATAACTGATTCAGTTTGCTGTACACGTGAAACTAACACAACATTGTAAATCAACTAGACTCCAATAAAAATTTAGAAAAAAAAAAAAACTATAGTTCAGCAATAAAACAAAGTCCTAGTTACTCCTCAAGGGATATCTGATGCATATGTTTAGTTGTTCTGCAGAAAATAACAACTCCACTCAGGTGAAGGATAATGACTACACGCTGACCACAAGCACGCAGACCCCAGACTGGTTGAAACCAGAAAGATGATGACTGAGATTCCTGAAACATCACCCTATTACCTCACTGCCAAACAATCAGAATGAAGTCCATGACTGCAACCCTCGCCCCAAATGTTGCCTTTAAAAACCCTTTCCTAAATGCCATCAGGGAGCTCCAGTCTTTTGAGCAAGAGCTGCCCTTTCTTCCCGGCTCAGTGCCCTGCAAATAAACACTGTGCTTTCCTTCACCCACAACCTGTTGTTAAAGTTCAGTTCAGTAACATAGTTTTGGGTGAATGTCTATGGCAAATTCTCATGGTTTACTCTGAGCTCACACAGATATCAATTAACAAAGTCCTGCTCTAACTACTCAACAATGTCCATACACGCTTTGCATGTTTCCCTAGTTTGATCTCCTATGTCTAAGTGAACATTTCATAGATTTTCCAGTTTTCTCAAATTTCCTGCAGATCCCTGACATCCACCTTACAAAATAAATTTTGCTTTATTTTTCCCAGAAAAAGCTGATGCATTCTGTAAATTCTCAGCCACATAATTAACAAAATTTCCTGCATTCACACCTATCCTTCCTCATTCTCTCTTCTTACAGTGAAGTTTACTCCTTTCTGAGACAGACTGCTCAACAAAACCTGGGGGATTCATCACCACCCAAGCCCCAGGGAACTCGCTACTCATTTTCCCTCTCACGCCCTACTGCCTCCTCCCATTAGAAGTTTACCTTCATTTCATTGTACCTCCTTTCTTTTTTATTTTCTTGCCAACACTTTTGCTATTGTACCCTCTTTTATTTTCTGTTTCTTTTTTAATTACTTGAAATATACCCTTTGCTCACTAGTCTAATATAAATCTATTTTATTCTAATACAAACCTATCAGATTATATTCTTCACAGTGAAACTTTATCTGCATCTCACAAATTTTTACATGTAATATTTCTTAATTAAAATATTTTTCTAATTTTCATTACGATTTCTCTTTTATGGTCACACACACATGGTGTGTGACCATGGCTATTTAGAAGTATGCTTCTAAATATTCAAATGAATGTTTCCTTTTCTGTTTTTGTTATTGATTTCCAACTTAACAGACATCAAAAACATATCTAAATTGTTCATATTTATACAGACACTTATTTTAAAGGCATCTGCATTGAAGAAGCAAAAAAGAATTGTAGGCATGGACCATTAATGAGAAACTTTTTCAACTTAAAGGAAAATGACTAGTGTGAGTTACCTAAATCTGAATGTCCTTCATTGATTCATTGTGGAAGGCAAAATAATCCCCCTCCCAAGATGTCCATGTCCTAATCCCAGAATTTGAGACTATACTACAGCACATGGCAAAAGATACTCTATATATGCCATTAAGTTAAAGACAGTGAGATAGAGAGAGTAGCCTGGATTATCCATAGCAATCCTGTGATTAGAGCAGCCAATCGAATCACATGAACCTTAAAACAGAGAACATTTCCAAGTTGTGGTCAGAAACAGAGATGTGATATGTGACAAAGGAGGAAGGGTCAAAGAGATGCAATGCTGCTGTCTTTGGAGATGCAGAAAAGGGACCACAAGTCAAGGAAAGTGGGCAGCCTCTAGAAACTACAAAGGGCAAAGAGACAGATTTTCCCCTAGAGCCTCCTGAAAGAAACACAGCTCTTATGACTCCTTGATGTTTGCTCAGCAAGACACTCATCAAACTTCTGATCTTCAGAGCCATAAGAAAACAAAATTCTACAGTTTTAAGTCACCAGGTTTGCAGTGGTTTGCTACATCATCAATAGAAAATGAATATGTTTATCTTATTTTTACAGCTTTGATATAATTTATCACATCTTCTGTGAAATCCTCTCTCCTCATAATTTTATGATTTCACGTTCCTCTGGTTCCTTCCCTTGTTAGGGTAGACTTTCTTCACTGCACTTTGAAAATGGTTCTTCTTTTGCCTATCCAATTAATGTTGGTGCAACTCTGGTAATTCTTCTCTATCCTAGTAAATTTTCCACCTAACTCTTTTCCTTGGTTATATCCTCTATGCCAGTGCTTCTCAATCAGGGGCAATTTTGGCCTCCGGGGACAGTTGACAATGTTTGTAGACATTTTTAGTTGTCACAGATTGAGCGTTTGTGACACCTAGAGAGAAAAGGCCAGGGATGCTGCTAAGCACCTACAATGCACAGGACAGCTCCCCACAACAACGAATCATTCTGTACAGAATATCACTAGTGCCAAGGCTGAGAAACCCTAATCTATACCCACTGATTATGACTAATGACTGCCAAATTCCCGTTTTAACTTAGATCTTTACCCAGAGCTTTAAACAAATATATACAGCCAACTGCTCTACATCTAGAATTGAAATAATAATCTCCTCTCCGAATTTGCTAAAGTTTTCACTATTAAAATAAATAGCAACACCATTTTGCCAGTTTCCCAAAATGGTATTTGGGGTATCATTTGTGTCTCCTTTAAATTCAATCATTTCACAAATCCCATTACTTTTCTTTCCCTAAACTCCATGTAAACTTTGACTTTTCAGAGGCGTCTCATTACTGACACGGTAAAATCCTCATTTTTTGTAGAATAAAATACTTTCAAGGATCTTATTCTAGTTTATCTTTTCAGCCTCTTATGCCTTATCATTTCTCCTCTTATAGGCATGGAATAAATATTAGTACTATCAACTCAGTAATATCCTCAAGAAATCTTAAATCTAACAAGAGATTTAGGACAAACTTACTGATCCCTAGCATCAAAGACTTACTCAAGTTTAAAAAGATAACTAGCTTTTGGGGTGTATTAGGATATTATGAAAGAATTTAGTGGAAAATGAGATCGGATGGTAATCTTCTTGCTATCCTGGAATTGGGCCCAATAGGAGTCAGCACTCCCTCCTTCCTACATCTTATCAAAGGTGAACTAGCTGGTTGAGGGCATCTGTTTGTACAACCTGTACTCCTTGCCCTCATCACTATAACAAGTAAGGAGGAAATTAGAGGGAGAGTGAAAGCTAATCAGCAGAATCAACTGTGGTTTCCCTTAGCTGGGGTTTAGATGCTTACCACTTCCCACCACACCAAGAAAGGGCGTTGGATTGGAAAAGGATGAGGACGTTGGAGTTAGATCTTGTATACTAGGAAACTGGGTAATGGAGAGGCTTTTGAAGGACATTCCAAAAAATTTACACATGTGATTCAAGGAGTATTTAGATTCAGCCACCCAAAAGAAATGGTGCCATGTCATGCTTGGTTTCAGGAGGAAAAGATTTTGTTTCTTATCTCTGATGCATCCTTCCTACTCCAATACCAGAAGAAGGAGGGAGAGGATGTAAAGAACTGTCCATCCCCAAGTCCCTCTAGCCAAGGTCAAGGTGGAGTGGGGAAGATGAGATCAGAGGTTTAAAGTGGACCTACTTGTGCTTTTAATTAAACAAAAGTGACAAGAAAACTGTGTAATGGTTTAGTGATGATAAAGGATGATTTGATATGCATAAATACATATTATTTGAAAGAGAGATGGGAGAAAAATAATTCTATTTCAAGTTTAATATCACTTCAAGCTCAGATTGTTTAACAGATGACTTAAGTTACAATTCTGATATTTAAAATATCTAGAAAAATTACCCTAGAGCACAGTTGTGGGAAAATGCCTGTAAGAATATCTATTCATGAAAAAATGTTTGAGGTAGCTAATTTTTACTTTAATCTTTATATTTTTATTCTGCTGTTAAAGAATATTATGCAGAGATAAACAAAAATGATTCTTAATCCTATCACTCACAAAAACCCTGCTGACATTAAAATGTATGTTGCATGTAAATGGTTAGAAAATACATACAAAAGGCTTTGATATGAAATGCAAATATCCTTTTATCCATTCCCACATCCAGTCTCCTCTGTACATTTTCTCAAAGGTAACCACATTTTTACAAATGTATCCTTCTGATAAAGTGTATATACTGGCATATATAGTATTTACTTGTTTATTTTTGATCAACAGAATCCCATGATACCACACAAAAACATAGATTTTACTTCATTCATTCTGTTTAACAGCTGACATGTACAGTTATAATTTTTTTAATCACTTCCTAACTAATGGACATTTAGTATGCTCTACCTTTTTACTATTATGCATAATGCTGCAAAGCATACCCTGTTTGTATATCTTGGCTTCTTTCATGAAATATAGAAGAGTTCCTGTTCCCCAATTTATGTGTCAACACTGAATATCATTAAGATTTTTAAATAGTTGCAATGTGATGGGTTAAAATATTATCTGTTATTTTGCCTTACATTACATCTACTTAATTATAAGTGAGAATAAGTTTTTAATATATTTATTAACATTTTTATTTTTTACTCTGTGAAATAATCATGTATGTAACTTATCTATTTTTTCTCTTTTTTAAAATTTATTTATTTTTGGTTGCGTTGGGTCTTTGTTTCTGTGCGCAGGCTTTCTCTAGTTGTGGCGAGTGGGGGCTACTCTTCATTGGGGTGCACGGGCTTCTCTTGCAGTGGCTTCTCTTGTTGTGGAGCGCGGGCTCCAGTAGTTGTGGCTCGTGGGCTCAGTAGTTGTGGCTCGCGGGCTCTAGAGCGCAGGCTCAGTAGTTGTGGTGCACAGGCTTTGTTGCTCCGCAGCATGTGGGACTGAACCAGGGACTGAACCCATGCCCCCTGCATTGGCAGGCAGGTGCTTAGCCACTGTGCCACCAGGGAAGTTCTATCTATTTTTTCGTAAAATTTTTAATATTTTTCTCATTAACTTGTATGGAATCACTGTAGCAATTAAATTTGCTTTTTGCCTGAAATTTGCAATACAGTAATTTTTCACAATACATGATGTATCATTTAATGTTTTGTTGGTTACGTTTATCATATAAAAGCAGTCAAATTACCTAATATTTTTCTTTATAGATTCTTAGTTTCCTATATTGTTCAGAATAACATACCTTGCTCCAATAAATAAATTTATTCTTACTTTCTTCTAACAAGTTTATAAATTAAATCTTTAAAATTAAAGCTTTACTTCATCTGAAAAATATTTTGGTGTATTGACAAAGACATATATACAATGAACTGGCTGGTCATTTCTCAATCCTATGTATAGAATAATCCTAGTATTTTCCCACTTGCATGACATGCAACTTAATCATTTATAGCATATCCATATTTATTAAGTAAGGAACAAGGCATCAATCCCCAATGTCATCACTGTTGTTTAGCCCTACTCTGCCACTGTTATTTGGCCCTTTTCTAGAAGAAATTGCTGATGTAACTTGACAAGATGCAGAAATAAGAAATATAAAAATTATAAAGGAGTAGAAAAAATGTTCACTTTCTTTCAGGTAATTTGACTATAATACTAGAAACTTCCCTCATAAAATCAACTGAAAAACTATTCAAAACATAAGAATTTAGTAACTGGCATCATAATAACATTAGTATTTTTTCAATTGCCTCATTCTCTAAAGTATGTATTTGTTACCATTGAGTGAGATTTTTTTTTTTTTTTTAATTCACAGCATGAACCTTAATTGGCCATGGTATGCTGACATATTATATTTCTGTATCATTTAGTTCAATTTGCTAATACAGACATTCCTTTATCTGAATTAACCCAATTCTGAAAAGGCATTGAATATCAAATTTTTGAATAACAGGAGCCTTTGTTCTACTATTGTAAAATGTGAAGAATATTTTGTTCCCAGTCTATTTCAAAATCTTAACCAATTTTACCCAAATACCACTTAAACACCCCAAACACTTCCATAATAACTTACTGAGAATTCCTTCACTGTATAATACATTCAAGACACTAATTACCCAATTATTCAATAATTAAACACACGAAGGGGTATATATGTGGGAGATAAATAAAAAATCTGTTTAGAATGCAATGATAGAACTTTAGATACAAATCATGTTTTGAGTTGATAAGGGAACAATAAAGACTTTGAGACCTAGTGAATGTTCACCTGAATTTATTGCTAGGAAAGGCAGGAAAACTTCAATACAACACAGAGGGGTTAGGCCCTGTGGTATGAAGTTTTCAGGGAAAGAAACTGGTACAGGATTTTTTTTAAAGGGATACATCCTAAATAACCTTAAATCATGTTAGGCCTGGAATATCAGTTAAGTTGTAGAATTGGTTGAATCCAAATGGTCCACTTCAGTCATGCACTGCAAACAGTCACAATTTCACACCTAGGCTGCTTCTCTGCTTTTTGACCAGTTTACTAAGAAGAGCACTTCTATTTCTTATTTCTGATTGCTTATTGCTTTCTATGCTGCAACACCTCATACCTCCAGGCTAGGCTTCTGCACAGTTGTCATTTCAGACTTTCTCACCTTTTATCCTATAATACATTCCATATTATAAGTGAAAACTAAAAGATTATAAGAATACCTAATGCATTGTAGGTTGAATTCAATTGGATATGGCATAGGTTCTGGGGTCCTGGGGGCTTCTTTTTTCCCCACCCCTCCCCTCTTTGATTTTCCTCCCATCTTTTTCTTATCTTATGTGTACATTTAAAACAATAACTCCTGATTTTTAAAGCTCAGCCAGGTAAAATGGGCAAGGGTGATTGTAACAAAGGGGAGTCTTCCCATCATTGTTGCTATCACGTGTGCCTATGATACTGTCTTAAAGCAAGAGCCTCCTTGAGCTTCTGGAGAAGGAGGCCATAGGTGGGAATACTTCAGAGGACAAATGTGATCCAGCAGCCAACCATGAAATAGTTCTGATGGGATTACTCATCAAATTTGTAGAGAGAGATTGAGCAAGATGGCAGAGTAAGAAGACTTGAAACTCACCTTTCTCATGAACAGATCAAAAATATATCTACACGTGGAACTCCTCTCACTGAAAACTAATGGAAACTGGCAGAAAGATTCCTGTAAAATCAAAACTGTAACAAAGATCCACACATAATTCAGTAGCAGTCAGGTCAAAACCTGTGCTCCTGGGAGGGAATCCAGAGGAGAAGGGACACTGGCAGAGACCTGCCCTGGGGAGTGAGGGGTTAGAGCCACAGGCTGGGCGCCCAGTACTAGGGGTCTACACTGGGGAGATGAGCCCCCTTGACTGCTTGGCAGACTCCTGGGACCAACAGGAAAGCTGTAAGAAGCCTGGGCTCTGCACCTGAGGAGCATGTCCATGCTGGCTTGCTCCCAAAAAAGGCAGAGAAGGAGGTCTGAGGACAGCTCCAGTGGCTCCTATAACAGCTTCACTGTGTGTCCCAGCCCGAGCCAAGCGAATGCTCCAGCCCCATTTACTCCACATCACAGTGCAGCTCTGGATTTAGGGCTACCACAAATAGGGAGAGCGCTCAGCTGTGAAAAACAGAGGTGACTTGGTCCCTGAGCAACATCTGAGTGGGGCAGCAGTGGCTATCGCTGACTCTTACTCAAGCGGCCCAGAACTCTGACAACAGACATCCAGTCTACCATAGCTCACCCCCCAAATACATGCCAAGTGTCCATGCAGGCCCCGCCTGCCCTAAGGTGCGGTTTCACAACAGGGTGGGGGCTGTGGAGGCTGAGAGGAGCGATATGCTCTGAGGATAAAAAGGGGCTTGAACCTGAGGCTGCATCTGCATGGAGTAAGGGAAACAATTACTGGTGCCTGCACAGGCAGCTCATTAGAGATAACTTGGACCTCTGTCTGTGGCCACCACAAGTTTAGAGCTTGCACAGGCACATCTTGTTTCAGAATGCCTCCAACTCTGGGGCAAAGATCCCAGTGCTGATAAAGTGGAAAGCAAACACTCAAAGGGAACAGTCCCAGCTTGGGTCCAACCCTCAGGGCTTCTGCTCCAGCAACTTGAGATCAGATCCCAACACTAATAGGAAAGAGACAGCCACTGAGCTGAGTGGAAGCCCTATCTCACCCAGTCTCACCTCCTGCTGATGTGATAGGTGCTAGCACATCCTGAGGAAATACATGACTTGGGTCAACATGAAATCCAGATCTCCACAGTATGGAAGTTCCTCAAAAAACTAAAAACAGAGTTGCCATATGATCCAGCAATCCCACTCCTGAGCATATATCTGGACAAAGCTATTATTCAAAAAGATACATGCACCCCTATGTTCATAGCAGCACTATTTATAATAGCCAAGACATGGAAACAACCTAAATGTCCATCAGCAGGTGAACAGATAAAGAATATTTGTATATATATTCAATGGAATATTACTCAGCCATTAAAAAAATTAAATAATGCCATTTGCAGCTATATGGAAGAACCTAGAGATTATCATACTAAATGAAGTCAGAAGAGAAAGACAAATACCATATGGTATCACCTATATGTGGAATCTAAAATATGACACAAATGAACTTATCTAAGAAACAGACTCACAAACATAGAGAACAGACTTGTGGTTGCCAACGGGGAAGGGTTGGATTGTGAGTTTGGGACTAGCAGATGCAAGTTATTATATATCAAATGGATAAACAACAAGGTCCTATTGCATAGCACAGGGACCTATATTCGATATCCTGAAATAAACCATAATGGAAAAAAATATGAAAAAGAGCTCAACATTGTAAATCAACTCTACCTCATTTAAAAAATTAACAACAATGACTTCAGATCTCCCACCAAAGGCATGGGGCACACACAGTCTCTATAGGAATGCTCACACATAAGAACACCTCTTCAATACAGCAATAGGTAACTGTTTCATCTAAATTCATAGAGGAAAGCAAAATGAAAAGGCAGAGGAATTGGTCTCAACTGAAAGAGCAATAGGAAAATCTTAATAAATAACAAAACAGAAATAAACAATTTACCAGATAAAGAATTCAAAGCATTAGTAATAAAAATGTTAACTGAATTAGGGAAAAGAATCCAGGTACCCAGTGCATATTTAACAAGGAATTATAATATATAAAAAAGACCCAATCAGAAATGAAGAATTCAATAGATGAAATTAAAAACACATTAGAACAAATGAATAGCAGACTAAGTGATAGAGAAGAACACACAAGTGATCTGGAAGATAGAATAATGGAAATCACCTAATGAGAACAGCAAAAATAAAAACAAATATGAAAAATGAAAACAGCTTAAGCGATCTCAGCAGAATACACAATCTTTTCAAGTATACATGGAATGGTCTCCTGGACAGATCACATGCTAGGCCGTAGTACAAGTCTCACCAAATTTAAGAGGATGGAAACTATGTCAATAATGTTTTTCTGACCACAAAGGTATGCAACTAGAAATCAACTATAGAAAGAAAAATGGGAAAAGAACAAACACATGAAGAGTAAACAACATGCCAAAAACCCAGTGGGTCAATGAAGAAATCAAAAGGAAATCAGAAATACCTTGATAAAAATGAAAATGGAAACACATCACTCCAAAATCTATAGAATTCAGCAAAAGCAGTTCTAAGAGGAAAGTTTATAGTGGTAAAGGCCTTCCTCAAGAAATAAGAAAAATCTCAAATAAACAACCTAACCTACCACCTAAAGGAATCAGAAAAATAAGAAACAAAGCCCTAAGTCAGCAGGAGGAAGGAAGCAATAAAGATCACAGAATGAATGAAATAGAGAACAAAACAAAAACCAGAAAAGATCAATGAAACCTAGAGTTGGTTTTTTTGAAAAGATAAACAAAATTGATAAACTTTTAGCCAGGTTCACCAAGAAGGAAAAAGAGAAGACCCAAATAAACCAAATAAGACATGAAAAAAGAGAAATAATTGATACCACAAACATACCAAAAAAAAAAAAAAAAAACATAAGAGACTACTACAATGAGGTATATGCCAACAAATTAGACAACCTAGAAGAAATGGACAAATTTCAAGGTATGTACAACGTGCTAAGACTGAATCATGAAGAAATAGGCAATTTAAACTAACCAGTCACCACTCATGAATTTGAATTTGTAATAAAAAAAAAACTCCCAGCAAACAAAAGTCCAGGACCAGATGGCTTCAAGGGGAATTTTACCAAATATATAAAGAAGAGCTAATACCTATTCTTCTCAAGCTATTCAAAAAAACTGAAGAGATGCAACACTCCCAAATTCATTCTATGAGGCCACCAATACCCTGATAACAAAACCAGACAAAAGACACTAGAGAAAAAGAAAATTACAGAGACTTCCCTGGCGGTCCAGTGGTTAGACTTCACCTTCCAATGCAGGGGGTGTGGGTTCAATCCCTGGTCAGGGAGCTAAGATCCCACATGCCTCATGGTCAAAAAACCAAAAAAACATAAAACAGAAGCAATATTGTAACAAATTCAATAAAGACTTTAAAAATTGTCCACATTAAAAGCTAATATCTTTCATGAATATAGAGAGAAAAATTCTTAGCAAAATATTAGCAAACTGAATTCAACAATCTATAAAAAAGGATCATACACAATGATCAAGTGGGATTTATTCTAAGGACCCTTGAATAGTTCAATATTTGCATATCAATCAATGTGATACACCACATTAACAAAAGCAAGGGTAAAAATCACATGATCTACTCAAAAAAAAGCAGAAAAAGCATTTGACAAAATCCAACATCCATTCATGATAAAATCTCTCATCAGAGTGGGTACAGAGGGAACATATCTCAACATAGTAAAAGCCATTTATAACAAACCCACAGCTACCATTATCATAAATGATAAGTAACAGAAAGTCTTTCCTCTAAAATGAGGACAAAGACAAGGATGTTCACTTTCTCCACTTCTATTTAAGGTACTATTGGGAATTCTAGCCACAGCACTCAGACAAGAAAAAGAAATCAAAGTCATCCAACTTGCAAGGGAAAAGTAAAACTCACTATTTGCAGATGACGTGATACTTTATATAAAAAACTCTAAAATCCCCACCAAAAAATTATAAGAACTAATAAGTAAATTCAGTAAAGTTGTAGGATATAAGATTAATATACAGAAATCTGTTGCTTTTCTATACACTAATAATGAACTATCTGAAAGAAAAGCAAAAAAAAAATCCCATTTAAAATCACATCAATAAGAATAAATATCTAAAAATAAACTTAACCAGGGAGGTGAAAGAAGTACACTCTGAAAATTATAAAACAATAATGAAGGAAACTGAAGATGATACAAAGAAATGGAAAGATATCCCATGCTCTTGGATTGGAAGAATTAATGTTGTTAAAATGGCCATAATACCCAAAGCAATCTACAGATTTAATGCAATCCCTATCAAAATGTCCATGACATTTTCCATAGAACTAGAACAAATAATTTCACAGCTCAATGGATTTTTACAAATTAAACACATTCAAGAATCAATGTCCTAGCCTAGACACAAACTTTACACACACTCCAGATGAAGAAACTGAAACATTTGTACTCCCCCCTCTACCCAGAAGTACTCCTTGTCATTGTCCTCTCCCATCACTAAGCCTACAAGTGCAAGCCCTATTCAGACTTAGTAATTGAAATGAATTCTGCTCATTTCATCATCAATATTTGCTAAAGCAATCACTTCTGGCATAAAGATCTAAACAAAAATAAAAGAAGCTGGGGCTTCCCTGGTGGCGCAGTGGTTGAGAGTCCGCCTGCTGATGCAGGGGACATGGGTTCGTGCCCCGGTCCGGGATGGTCCCACATGCCACAGAGCGGCTAGGCCTGTGGGCCATGGCCGCTGAGCCTGCGCATCCGGAGCCTGTGCTCCGCAACGGGAGAGGCCACGGCAGTGAGAGAACCGCGTACCGCAAAAAAATAGTAATAAAATAAAATATGCTAATTATAGGAAGATCTTGCATAAGAGCATTTCTGGCAAAGACCAAGCTCCTGAACTGGTTTGGCTGAATTGAGAGGTAAATGATTTGAAATAGTAGAGAGAGGCAGGCAGGCATCAGGCCATATAACACTTTATAGGCCAAGCAAAGATTTTGGAACATATTCTAACTACAAATTTTTTTTCTCTGACCTTCATTTTAAGGGGAACATTTCCTCTGGCTCATTCTAGTTTTCACCACATTGAGTGCA
This sequence comes from Hyperoodon ampullatus, assembly GCF_949752795.1. Taxonomy (NCBI): domain Eukaryota; kingdom Metazoa; phylum Chordata; class Mammalia; order Artiodactyla; family Ziphiidae; genus Hyperoodon; species Hyperoodon ampullatus. The sequence goes on along the minus strand of NC_136917.1, from coordinate 79,042,936 downwards.
GGGGCCAGATATTGAGGAGATTTTTCATGATATGTCCCTTAACCTTTTTTTCCCCCACATGTGCATAGGACGGGATATATTCTGCATAGGAAGGGAATTGGAGCTGATTAAGCAATGAAGTTATTTGAAACATTCTCTTTTATTCTTTGACTATGTCTTTTCAAAATATATAGCAATGCATTCTCTTTTGTTTTATTATTTTTTAAATTTTTATTTATTTGGGTTTATTTTGTAGGTTTTGAGGGACAGAGATAGTGTTCTTATGCATCATATCCCCCTCCTACCTCTGAAGATCCTAGCTACTTTTTGAATAAAAGCAAAGATGGGGCTTCCCTGGTGGCGCAGTGGTTGAGAGTTCGCCTGCCGATGCAGGGGACATGGGTTCGTGCCCCGGTCCAGGAAGATCCCACATGCCGCGGAGCGGCTGGGCCCGTGAGCCATGGCGGCTGAGCCTGTGCGTCCGGAGCCTGTGCTCCGCAATGGGAGAGGCCACAACAGAGAGGGGCCCGTGTACCACCAAAAAAAAAAAAAAAAAAAAGGCAAAGATGTAAATCAAAACCATTTAAATCATTATTGCCTATCTGTGCCTTTTTCACCTGGTTAATTTCAAAGCAAAATATATATCTGAATGCATTTTTCTAAATACAGGACGTGATTTACAGCTAAAATTGCCAAGAGGGGATTTTCTAGCCAATAAATACAGAAGTATGCCTAAACAGCAGTTGAGGTTAACTAGGTTATTTATTGGGCAAATTTCTGTAAATCATCTGAGTTAAGGAGAGGAAAAGGCTTGAGATAGGAAAAATGGAGGCTGAGCTTGGCATGAAAACACACAAAGGAACTTCAGGAGAGAAGCAAAAGCTCTGTCAAACTTCTTTTTTTGTTTGTATTTGTTTATATAAATCCAAGGAGAGAGAGAGCTCACAGTTTTCACTAGAATGCTCAATTCTAGTATTCTGTGCAACACTCAGTGTGAAAGGTAGCAAGACACTGTGTGTGTAATGCATAAAAACAAAATTGTTTAAAGGAGGATGGTTATGGGAGACAAAATGATGTGAAATTCAATCTCTGCATTATTCTCTCAAGCTAGTCATTCTAATAATTTATAGGAGAAAGGTAGAGAGTTGGACAGTTTTGATTTATTTATTTTGTAATAAAATATAAATGCATGTGTCAACATTATGTAAGATACTGCAAATATATCCCTGACCATACCCCATCCTCAGGCTTCTTTTCCCCGGTACCTGAACTCTCCTCAGTCTTAAATCATCTTCCCATATCTGATTCTCATCTAGGCTTAGAGAGATGGTCAGAGATGGGTAAACCCAGATTATGTCACAACATTTGCATGAAAACATAAAAAAGACTTTCTGTCAGCCAAAATGGCATTACTGAGAGTAGATTGACCCTCTCACCTGATACAACTGAAAAAACAGACAAAAATATGAAACAATGGTTTTCAGACATGGGAAAGCACAGAAAACAAACAAGATAAGCCTCACACAAGCCCTGGTGTAATGCCTGGAGTGATTCTTAGCCTACAACACCAGAAGTGGAAACCCAAGAAGAACCCAATTGTCTCCTTTCATTGAGTGGCCTGGGTTAGAAGTGTAGAGAGGCCAAGTCAGCTAGAAATAGCAGGGCAGAGCGCAGAAAAGAGAGGGTTACACAGAAAAAGAGCTCTGGGGATCTACAGAGGTCCTATCCCAAGTCAGCTGAGAACTGGTCAGCAGGATAAGTCATCAGACCAGCTGGCTCTAAAACACCCACACTTGAGGTACGTTCGCCCTGCCTCTCCACAGAGAGACCACAGACACAAGGGCCGATTTCCTTCATCTGCATTTAGATCTTTTTTTTTTTTTTTTTTGCGGTACGCAGGCCTCTCACTGTTGTGGCCTCTCCCCTTGCGGAACACAGGCTTCGGACACGCAGGCTCAGCGGCCATGGCTCACGGGCCCAGCCTCTCCGCAGCATGTGGGATCTTCCAGGACTGGGGCAGGAACCCGTGTCCCCTGCATCGGCAGGCGGACTCTCAACAACTGCGCCACCAGGGAAGCCCTGCATTTAGATCTTTTAGTCCCTCTTTTTATTTTCCTATTCAGTTAGCAATATTATGAAGGTTCTTTTTTATTATTAGTTCATATTTTAAACTTGCTAGTTTTCAGAAGATACCTCCAACAACCAGTAGCCATCTGAGTCTCTAGAAACATGAAATTAGACCTGATCTTTTTCATCACTGCAGCACAGAGAATAGAATATATGGGTAGACTTATCCACACAAAGCCAGTCATTTTTCTCATTTAGTAAAACTGTGTCCTTAAATACAGCAGTAAAAATTAGCATCTGTATATCACCACTTTATTACTATTTTTTTTTGAAAAGCATTTACTCTGTATGTTCACTATTTAGCATCTCTTGTAAATGAAGAGTAGAGGGAAAAGTGTTTTGTTTTGTTTGTTTGTTTTCATTTTAAGGGCAATTTAATGGAATAAACAGAAAAAAAGATCATAGAAAAAAAGATAAACTGAGATTTCTAACAACTGGCTTCCAGTAACACTTTTGCCAATTTATGTCACCTGGGTAAGTCATAATGTCTCGTTTCAATTTTCTCATTTGTAAAAATAAGCTGCTTAGAATAATCTCCAAGATGTTCCAGCTTCATCATACCATGAGCTTTAAACTATCTGAAACAATTTAGCAGAGACAAATGTAACTAACTGGTGTGAACTCTGAATTTCCAATATTTAGATACTTTCACCAAATGGTTTAATTGTTTTTAAACTATTTTTATTATTTTGTTTTTTTCTTTTAGATAATTTATTCATGTTAGACTAACACAAGCGTTCTAACAACAACAACAAAAGAATGTCTACAACTTCTTCAAATTCAGACACTGAGATTAAGAAAAAATAAAGTTAAAAAGTTTAGGACATTTTACAAACTTACCATTCATTTTTTGTCTTTTTCTCAACTTCTGAATTGTCTAATTTTCTGAAAACCACATCAGTCAATTTTGTAAACACAGAAAGGAAAACTTTTATTATGATTAGATAATCATGCTTTCCCCAGGAGGTAATCTCAAAAGAATATACTCTTGTGGAATTTTCAGTTCAAAGACATCTGGTTAATTTTCTTATAAACAGCCTCTATATTTCATGTTTTAATCATGATACAGATTTTATGTTTTAGTAATTATTCAGACAATTTCTAATGACAGAGTCATAGGCTTGCATAATCTAGAGATAAGTAAAAGGTTCTACAGATTAGCTTATTCACCCCCCAACAGGAAAATATTCAAATTTGTTCTGCCAATTTAAAATGTATGCAGGCATCAAGGTTTGCTTCATAAACTCTTCCATCCAATTCAACCCATGAAGCTTCCAGAACAGAGGTTTACAGCACTCTTTAGCCATAATAGTCCATTCATCATGCAGTCATCTGCATGTGAATAACAAGGTAATCTCTTGGACTCTATCCCATGATATCTGGCTTTTCCTCTTTAAATACCTAGAATCTGAGTCAATATTAGAAAGCCATGAGGTTTTCACTTGTAGTGGAAATGTCTTCTCAATAAAAAACCACAAATCCATCTAACTTTGAGCAATATTTTTAGGAAAGTATTTTGCTTTGCTTTTTTAAAGATTTGATGTTCTTTTAACAGATTCTCCTACTCTATTCTCCTAATTTCTGTCCATTTTATTCTTTCATCAGTTAGCCAATTCTTCCTTGAAAGTCCTTCCCATTTACAATTTGCTTCTCAAAATATCAACTTAAGAAGGTAAACATGGCCTAAGTGGATGAGTCAGTCCATGTCTGGGGCTTCAGACTCTTTTCATCCATTTATATATAAAAGGCAGACCTCTCTTCAGGGCACCTCATGTGGGACCTTTCTATTCCGTTCCACTGGCATGCCTGCTCTTGCCATCACTGCTGAGACAGAGGCCAGCAGGGCTTGTTTTCAGACCCGAGGTTGGAAGGAGTCCCTACAAATGTATCTGCTTCATTGGGCACTTGGGAAGGATAAATGAGATCATGTACATATAAAATTTAGGATAGTATTTAGCATAAGTTCTCAGTAAATGGTAGCTGCTATTGTTGCTACTACTACTACTACTACTACTACTACTACTACTACTACTACTACTACTACTAACAGGTATGTTGTAGAGCAGGGGTCCCCAACCCCCAGGCCACGGATGCAGTACCGGTCTGCAGCCTGTTAGGAAAGGGGCCGCACAGCAGGAGGTGAGCTGCGGGTGAGCGAAGCTTCATCTGCCGCTCCCCATCGCTCCCCATCGCTCCCATTATGGCCCGAACCATCCCCCCACCCCACCACATTCCATGGAAAAATTGTCTTCCACACAACCAGTCCCTGGTGCCAAAAAGGTTGGGGACTGCTGTTGTAGAGTCCACATGAGGTCAGAGATCATGTCCCCAGTAGTGAACAGGACACAGAGCCTGATACAGAGTGTGTGCTCCATAAATATATATTTAACTGAACTATATTCTAATCACTATTTCTTAAATCATTATTATGGAGAGTCCATTCTATATTCAAAAAAACAAACCTACAAACAAGAGTTTGGTGCCCAAATTATGAGTAAGTTGTAGACTACTTGTGCTATTTTTACACGTTTTCTTAATAGTTTAACAGAATATCAATATTAAAAAGTAATGCAGATATCAACATATGCATATATCCCATCAATCACACAGAGGTTTTTTTAAATAAGTTTGAATAAGTGGTACAGAGATATAAATTAGATGCTCCATTTTAATAAGATACAATAGCATTAAAAAGCAAGAAATTAAGAATAGACAAAAAGAAATACTTCTCTGCATTCAGCTGGGTTAACCCATTGAACCAGTTCCCAGAGGAAATTATTGAAGCAAATAGTTTAGTGTGATTCCAAAAAGGATTAGGCATAATGAAGCAAAATTTTGAAAATGACTTGCAAATTTATGCCTACAGATTTTCAAGGGAAAATGAGGTTTGCCCATGGAAGTGTGCACTCTGGCATGCAGAGAAACCAGAGGTGAAAAATTATGGGTCTATCTCAAAAGCTAAGAGTTGATTTTATTTTTTTAAATAGTTTCAATTAGTTAAATATTCCAAATTTGGTACTGCAAACAGATTAAGGCATTCATAGACAGAAATAGAAAACTGTCATCAGTTTGTAATCAAAGAACCAGAAATTTCAAATAATCATAATGCATTCTAACCTATTTTGGAAAGAAAGATTTAAAAAATGGCAAGCAAATAAGTCATGACTATGTATTGAACACAAAGGAACATTCCACTCAGGGCAGGGTCAGCCCTATGCCCAGCATCTTCTATAGGACGAAAGGCTCCACACTGATGGCTGATGTCCTTGACTATGGTAGAAATAATGGCATTTGGGGTGGGCAATGTATTATATACTTTACATAAATATTCTTATTAATCTCTACAACCTTAAGAGGCAGCTGCAGTCCTTTTTTATTTTTATTATTTTTAACCAAATGCAGATGCTGAAACTTCAAGTCAAATTTTCTAACCTCACCCAGGTAGTACAGAAAAAGTCAGAATAAAACTGAGTAGTCTGACCTCAGATTACTCATTTTACAACCTTGAGACCCTACATGAGCAATCATCAAAGGAAGTTATCTTTTGGTATACTTTTATTTTTAATTATTTCCTTTCACATTATTTCTGAGTATAAATCCTGTTACAGATTATAAATTAACTAATATACAAACTTCCTATGGACATATGATCTCAAAAAACTCTTATCCTCTGTGTACCTAAATATAAGATTGTTTTGTAGTAAAGGGACTTCAATCTCATGAGCACATTACCCACTTTTTTTGTCAGTATATAGTTCTATGTTTCTCAGCACTGACAAAACAGTAAAGGTCAAGAAATGACCTAAGAATGTGGACTTTGTGATTATTGGCCCTGGTGATAACTTCTTTGTTGAACTTTGTTGTTACTAAATTTTCAGAAGGAAAATAAAATATTTTTTGCCAAGGCTAGCTTCTTGGTCATGTCATTGTCCAGTTTTCATCTACACAAGAGAATTAAATGGAAAATTAGTTTAATAACTATGGTAGTATCTGCCTTTTACTATTTGCCAGGTTTTTATGTATAGAACCTCAGATCTTCATAACAACTTTAACTACATGTTTTAATACCCTCATTTTGTAAATATGGAAATATTTCAAGTTAAGTAATCTACCTATATATATACAGCCAGGGGTGTCTGGGCTGAAAATCAAACCAGGTCTGAGGGACTTAAAAACCAAATGTCTACCACTATCCCAAACTACTTCTTATCTACCATTTACGCTTGGTTTTCTGCCTCTAAATTGACACTGTATATATTTTGGACAGATGGAAATAACTCTGTCCATTTAAACACAAGAACTAACAGGAACATACTAAAAGCAAGATATGAACTTCACAAAGCACAACCAATGTTCTCACCATCATCATTAATGCTTAATTAAATATTAAACATTGATATTATTTATATAATATTGAGCTTAACTTACTCATTTGTTCAGGACTGCTAGGTGAGTTCACATCGAGTTTTTCCATTAGTCTAGCAATAACCACAAGGCAGGTAACAAATACCATGATCTTACAATGAAGTCCAAAAATAATTAGCAATTCATATATGATCACACCAGTTAGCTCAGAAGCAGAGCCCAAACATAAACTTGGGTACTCTGACTTCAAATTCAACGACTGAAATAACCCTGCCTTGTAATTCTCTTGTAAAATAGATTAATGGAGCTTGAGGCAACAAGAGAGAACATTTTAAGTATGGGATTTAGAGTCAATAGGTCTTGGTTCCAGCTTTGGCTCTGCTATATGCTAACTTTATGAATGTAGGAAAATCATCTTATCTCTCCAGGACTGTTTCCTCATCTGTGAAGTGGAAGTTAATAACAACTCTGAAATAGAACTGTTTTAAGAACTAATTGCAAGATGCCCCCAAATGGTTTTTGACAAACCACCAAGATTTCATTGATAGTTTCTCTGATCCAAATTTTTAAAAAATCTTTTTTGTTTTATAGAAGTTAAACAAAAATTTCTATAATTTAGGTTAATATTAGGTACAAGATATAAAAAACAATTAGCCTTTTAATATACTAATTCTTCCTTAAATCATAAACTTTTTGCTATATTATTTTATTTGTTTTCAATCTCCCCTCTGGCTTCCATCAGTTTTGGCTAATTGAAATAATTTCCTTACTAGTTGCTACCATTAGAAACACAATCTCTTCTGTCAAAGCCAATGCTCTTTATTCCTTAGATTTGACTAAGAGTCAAGCTTCTGTCTGGATTCAGAATATAGCAAAATCATTTTTCAGATGGTGCTCACACCACAGCTTCTATGCCTACATATTTACTCTATTGTGCTGACAGAGTGGAAAATAGATTTTAATCATAGAGTCTAATAGATATGATATCGAGGTTACATGGCAAGTAGAATTATATAGTAACTATGGGTTATTTAGTCTCAGCCTTCTGATACATCATCAAGCAGGAAGAAGCCTACAGCCACAGATTATCCTGACTTTCCCTCTTGACTTTTCACTAATCTTTGTCCCAGATCCACCATTTCATCATGGCATGCCCAGGGAGCACAATTCTGCTGTCAGCTTTGTTGTGTAAAAACTGTTAGGGTTTCCCCATTTCCATTAGAAGAAAAACAGTACAAATTCTTTAGCACAACAAACAAAGTTCCTTATGACCTGGTCCTAAAACATCCTCTTCTCCCACCATTAGCTATACAATTTATGCTGAAGCCAAATGTGAATATCTGTGTGGCCAGAACTTGCCCAGGATTTGCTCTTTGTTACCTGCACTCCTATCTGATAAGCCCCTCCGCCTGTGTATTAAAATTCTTCCCAATGTTCTAGGCAAGCTTAAGTATCCCTTCCTTCTGGAAGAGTCCACTGAAAAAATGACTCCCTTCTCAGAATACTAGCAATATTTTTAATAGTTATCTCATTGTTCCTTGACTTGTAACTATAGGTGAGTAGCCTTGTACACTCTCCTAGATTACGAATTCCTCGGAAGCTGAACTTTGCTTTACCTGTATCTGTACCCTCCTTAGTACCAAATATGGTACCTGACCCATAGCAATTATTTAGTAACTCTTAAATCATTATCCAGTTATCCAGGCTATAAAAAAGAAAAATCCCTAGGATAGGAAGATAGCTACAATTACCTTTTCTGGAGAGCAAACACCAGTTGATATTATAAAGCAGTAAGAAAAAACAAGAAGCAGCTTTTGTTCTTTACGATCTTTAGATTTAGTCAGGCACTTGAATACAAATGCTTTTTCCAACAGTGATGTAATATATCCCAGAACCAGAGGAGCATCCTCTGGCTGCAAAGCAGTTACGTTTTCCCTAACCCACCTTTCCCATCATGCCACACATTCTTCATTCATACTCAACCACATTCTTGTAAGCAAAGACCATCAATGCATGGGCTGCAGGAGGTTGAAATGAATCCCATCCATCCTATATTTTTTTTCAGTTCTCTATCTCAAAGAAAATTCAGTAGCAGAGATATTGCTTTTGAGGGTAGCAACACATCACTACTGTAGCAAAGACTAGCATAATAGCAAATAGCTCTTAGGTCACTTTGAAGGAAAGCTGGGGTTTCTAGCTGACAAAGAATATGATTTGCCTTTTGGTAATTTTTGTTTGTTTTTACACATCTACATTGTAGCTTAACTTGATGAATTTCTCAAAAAACATTTGAGACACTTACAGTTAAAATATCAATTATAGGGGGCAAGAACATGGTGGCAACAAGCTCCAGTATGTACACCAGGAGATTAATATATATTGTTTCCTCTGTCACTTAACCAATCTGAACCCTTAAACTATAAAACAAGGTACTTTGCTTAGATGATTTCTAAAGTCTCTGGTGATGATTTCTGTATCCCTATCACAACATATTATTGCTCAGTTAGAAAAAATAAAAATCAAAATGATAGTGTCAAAAATTCCTACCACCTGTCAGGGACTATTAAAAGGGCTTTCTGTGTATTCACTCATGTAATCGTCACAATAAATGTATAAGGTAAATTCATCAAGATCCCATATCACAGATTAGGAAGCTGAAGCATAGTGTAATTCATCCAGGTTCCCGTAAGTGTTAGAATGCATAGTTTGGCTCCAAAGTAAAAAGTGCTCCAAAGCTTTGCCACTCAAAGTGTGGTCCACAACCCAGCAGCATCACATCTCCTAGAAGCTTGTTAGGTTTTTCTTCACTTTTCTACATTTGCATTAAAATATTATTTATATTTTTAAAGAAATATTGAAAATAAAATACACACTCAATCTACTGCTATTAAACTACTAAAAGCTATTTTTATTATATCATCTCACTTCCTCAAAAATACTGGTACCCTTTCAAAAATATGACAGCTTATTTCTTTAAGGGAATCATATTTTGATCATGTGAATGTATTTCTTCAAACCTATCATCATTTCTTGAGGGGCAGGTTGAGATAAACTTTCCAAGAGCAGACCAGAAATATCTCCATATATAAGGAGATTCATATACTAGATTTTATTAAATTTCTTCTGAGAACTTAAAATCAATGTTTTATTTGATATCATTAAAAAGAGGGTCATATCAATCAACAGTCTAAAATAGCTACTCTGCAAAGCATTAGTCAAGCTAATTCTCTCACAAGACAACATTTCAATTTCTAAATATATTTCTGTAAAGGTTATTTTCTGATTAGGTAACTTGTACTGAAGTTCTATGTTTAAATTAATCTCTGCCAAATACTCTAGAATAAAATTATTCATAACTTTAATACATCTATTTATATCTGCCTTTATATGATTATCACTGTGCATTATATTTATAGCTACAGAATATTTCATTATCTCAAATATAGTTTATACTGTTCAAGATTTTCCAGAGGAAATATATCTAATGAACAAATCAAACAGGCATACTATTTTTTTTCTGAATGTTGCTAATAGCCTTGAATTAACTGCTTTAACAAATCTGAAAGATGCATAACTTTACTTTGGAAGAGATATTTATCTAAGACCAGGGTACATAAAAATGATCTATTCAAATGTCCAGAGGTCACAAGCCTAAGCAATATCTTTAAATATCTTTGATGTACTTTGCTGACCTTGTGTATTTCAGCATGGATGCTGCACAGATGGATGGAAAGAATAAAGTTTAAATGCCTAACTATAAAGTACTCAAAAGGTAAAAAAGAGCATCCTATTGAGCTTCAAAAGGAAAACAATGAGCATTTTTTTCACAGATATTCTCCACTGAATGAATGGGGCATTTAATTACCTGGTGAAAATGAAAAAAATGTCCTCATTACCTTTAGCCATCAATTTATGTGACCTTCCCCTATTTCTTACCAAAGTTCTTTATTTCTAACTCTCCTTATTTGAAAAACAATACTGACAAAACTTAATGCCATCCCCTAAAGCATCTCTGGATTTTTGAAGGACCCCAGCTGTCGATATGGATGACCATTAATATGGATAAATAAGTTTAAAATTAAAAAAGGGTAACAACCCTTTAAAAATAACTTTAAAAAGTGGGTTAAGGATATGAACAGGCTATTTACACACACACACACACACACACACACACACACCCTTACACAAATCTTAAACTAACCAACACAAGTATATAAAGGAAAGCACACCAAAAATTTTTTTTATTTTGTTATTTATTTATTTTTTATTAGTTTCTGCTTTATAACAAAGTGAATCAGTCATACATATACATCTGTTCCCACATCCCTTCCCTCATGCATCTCCCTCCCTCCCACCCTCCCCATCCCACCCCTCCAGGCGGTCACAAAGCACCGAGCTGATCTCCCTGTGCTCTGCGGCTGCTTCCCACTATCTATCTACCTTACGTTTGGTAGTGTATATATGTCCATGCCTCTCTTTTGCTTTGTCACAGCTTACCCTTCCCCCTCCCCATATCCTCAAGTCCATTCTCAAGTAGGTCTGTGTCTTTATTCCCGTTTTACCCCTAGGTTCTTCATGACATTTTTTTTAATTCCATATATATGTGTTAGCATACAGTATTTGTCTTTCTCTTTCTGACTTACTTCACTCTGTATGACAGACTCTAGGTCTATCCACCTCATTACAAATAGCTCAGTTTCATTTCTTTTTATGGCTGAGTAATATTCCATTGTATATATGTGCCACATCTTCTTTATCCATTCATCCGATGATGGACACTTAGGTTGTTTCCATCTCCGGGCTATTGTGAATAGAGCTGCAATGAACATTTTGGTACATGTCTCTTTTTGAATTATGGTTTTCTCAGGGTATATGCCTAGTAGTGGATTGCTGGGTAATATGGTAGTTCTATTTTTAGTTTTTTAAGGAACCTCCATACTGTTCTCTGTAGTGTCTGTACCAGTTCACATTCCCACCAGCAGTGCAAGAGTGTTCCCTTTTCTCCACACCCTCTCCAGCATTTATTGTTTCTAGATTTCTTGATGATGGCCATTCCGACTGGTGTGAGATGATATCTCATTGTAGTTTTGATTTGCATTTCTCTAATGATTAATGATGTTGAGCATTCTTTCATGTGTTTGTTGGCCATCTGTATATCTTCTTTGGAGAAATGCCTATTTAAGTCTTCTGCCCATTTTTGGATTGGGTTGTTTTTTTGCTATTGAGCTGCATGAGGTGTTTATAAATTTTGGAGATTAAGCCTTTGTCAGTTGCTTCATTTGCAAATATTTTCTCCCATTCTGAGGGTTGTCTTTTGGTCTTGTTTATGGTTTCCTTTGCTGTGCAAAAGCTTTGAAGTTTCATTAGGTCCCATTTGTTTATTTTTGTTTTTATTTCCATTTCTCTAGGAGGTGGGTGGGTCAAAAAGGATCTTGCTGTGATTTATGTCATAGAGTGTTCTGCCTATGTTTTCCTCTAAGAGTTTGATAGTTTCTGGCCTTACATTTAGGTCTTTAATCCATTTTGAGCTTATTTTTGTGTATGGTGTTAGGGAATGATCTAATCTCATACTTTTACATGTCCCTGTCCTGTTTTCCCAGCACCACTTATTGAAGAGGCTGTCCGGAAAGCACACCAAAATTTTGTGATATCAATTTTTCTCTCTCAGTTTAGAAAAAGAAAGTTTATCATAGAGAGTGTAAGCATGGGTGGAAAGGAGAAACTTCATACATTTTTGTTGAAAGTATAAATTTGTACTGTCTTCTTTGGAAGATACTTTAGTGGTGTCTAAGAAAATTTTAGGTGTACATATTTTTTGAGCCAGCAATTTCACTTCTAAAAATCCATTCTATAAATACAAATAACATTGAACATGCTTGTTACACGTACAAATCATTGATGCTTGCAAGTAATATAAAAAAACTGGCATAAATGAGATAAATCTACATGTAATGATATATGATAAACTATTAATTAAATGTTTATTTAACTCGATGGGTCAATAGTGCTGGGTTGGCCCAAAAGTTCATTCAGTTAGTGAATACGCTGTTCAATAAAGGTCTTCATGAAAATGAAAAATGTGTCTTTCTTTTTATTTCAAACCAAATGAACTTTTGGGCCAACCCAATATATTAACTTTTGATCAATGTTATCATATAGAACTGTCATATGTATTATGTGTATGTGTATTTATGGTATTTTAAGGTATGGTACCGAAAGAATATGAATTATATATTTAACCTGTGAAATTTCAAACAATAAATATATATATCCACATTTCATAAAGCAGAGCATAATTCTACTTTTATAATGACTAGAAGTTTATAGCTACTGGGTCTTTAATAACATAACATGATGTTGATGAGAATGATACTTTATTTGATGACAACTTCTTAATACCATAAACTTCAATTTTGGCATTTCTCTGTAGCAGAGCATGTTCTTTTGCCGATTAATTTTACAATTTGGTTTCAAGGGATATATGAAACCAAAAAGAAAGTGTTAGCAGATCCAGCAATAATAACAAATATTTATATAGCTATTATTAAGGACCAGATTTTCCTCTACACACTTGACACCTACTGATTATATCATCTCTGTTTTACAATTATGGAAAATGAGTCACAAATAGGTTTAGTAACTAGCCAAAGTTCACAGATCTAGTGGCAGAATACAAATTTGAATCCAGCCCGTTTGACTCTGTATACCATACTCTTCACCACAGCATAAGATTTTCTCCTTAAAAACCTAAATAGCAAAGAGGTCTTATGATGACAGGAATGTGTGGGCATTATATAATGTTCGAAGCTTACTACATTAGGTGTGTCATTTCATACATATGTGTGTGTGCAAGCATGTGTGCACACGTGCACATGTATGTACATTAGGGGTTAGGATTTCACTATACACACACATACATACACACACACCAAGTGTGTATGTATGTGTGTGTGTACATGTATGTGTGAGAGAGAGGGGAAGAAGGGAGCTAAATTGTAGTATGCTGTCGTGCTTTAGGAGAGGTAGTAGTTAGCTTTATTCCAGTGCATCATCATCACAGACACCCACGTACAAATTTTTTTTGCTACATATTAATATCAAGACAGTATGCTAAGTTACAGATGGCAATAAATGTGCTCACTACTTCCTTGCTATTTGGTAATGGGCATCACCTGGGAGCTTGTTAGTAATGTAGAACCTAAGGCACCACTCCAAACTAACTAAACCAGAATTTTAATTCAAACAAGATCCCAGTGTTGGGAGACCTTTCTCAATGGGAATCATGTCCTCTGAGCAGAGGCACTGACAACTTTTGTTTTCAAGGATATTTGTATAGCAGTCTCGGAAGACAAAGATGGTATCTCCCACCATAGCATAGGGGGTAAATATATTTACTTTTGAGGTTAATAAAGATAATATCTCTCTCTGGGGCAAAGGTAGAGCAGGTTTGTTTGCAACTCTTCCAAAGATTAAGACTTCCTACACTGGAGGTTCCTCAGCTGCTATGCAAACCTACAGTATGCGTGGCCTCCCCATGGGCTACTCTGCATTGCCCCATGGGTCTTGAGAAGCAAGAGAAACCAATGTAGACATAAACCTCATGCTGCCTGCTGTGCCATGCATAATAAATTATTTTGTCTCTGGACCATGAGCCTCATGTCTTCTGCCAGTACAAGTGAAACTGTGGGAGCCTAACTTATTTGCTTGAAGGTAAGGTAAAGTCTCAGACTCTCTACAGTTGTTGACAGCCAGGTGTTTTTGTACATAAAAGTCTGACAAGCACTCTGCTACTTCATTTCAAATCAGCAGCTAAATATGCATGGGGGAGAAACACTTAAATGCAAACCTATACAGGCATCAATTAAAAGAAGCGTTCCACATGTTTTGGAGTGCTGAAACAAGACTGAGGTGGTTGGTGACATAGTTGGATAGCTCAGCTCCTCCAAGACAGTTTTTCCAGGAAAAAAAAAAACATCATTTTTTTTGGTTGGGGGGAGGGTGGAGAAAAAGCTCTTAATTCAACCTTGCCCCCACAAGCGTACATTCACAATTTAAAAAATAGATGACCCATAATTTCCTGGAATTAGGTACTTGTCATGTGATCTGAGGTTGGAATTGTGTATTAAGAGATTTCATACATGCACTGCATCCACCCCCCCATCCACAAGAATAAATGACAATAGCCCTGGACACTTGTTTATAGCCTCCCAGTTAAGAAATACTTTGACTTTGAAAGAAACATGCAAAAGAAAAAACTTTTTTCTTTCAGGCCCAGCTATTTAATCTTGTAGCAAAATACTATACTGTCATGTATGTGAGTTGTCTGAAAGAAGCATCAGGTGTCAAAATGCAATATGATGTTTTGGCCAAAGAACAACCATTTGATGAAGATATTTATACAAGTCTCAGGCTCTCCCTCCACCACCATCTTTTAGCTTTATAATCACAGGCCCACTTGGTGTTTTATGTCTAGGCCTCTTAATTCAACAACTCTCATAAAATATGTTTCTTGATTTGTTTCACTTTTCTAGAGTTTAAATGCCATAAATTAATATGAGATTTATTTTAACAAAGTGTCTAATAAAAAAATATATTTTGCCTTAAATTGCATATATGGCCCTATTTTATACTAGTACAGTGGTTCTCAATTTTGGCTGCATTTTAAAAACATCTGTGGAGATTTTTAAAAGTCTGAGGACACCCAGGTCACACTCCAGACCAATTACCTCAGAATATTTTGGAATGGGACCCAAACATCAGTACTTTTTTAGGTTCCCTCAGTGATTCCAATGTACAACTCATTAAAAACTACAGAAATAGGATATATGAGCTTCAGGAGGGCAAGGATATTTTTAAAGTTAAAGATAGATTTATTCCTTTATAATCTTCTGAAGTCATTTAACCTCAACACCATGAAGTCCTATTTTGAGAAAAATGAACAAATATAAATAGAAAATACCCAGGACCTATTTACTAGCATTGTACAAACAAAAGGATTTTATGAAGCTCTGAACTTGGTCAAAGTATATGTCCATTTGTAAATAAAAGTCTGATGCAAAGTTAAGGTAGAAAACTAAAGGATGAACCTTTATTTAAATCAATTCAATGACTTCAAAGAAAATAAATTTTCCCTATGTAACTATGTGAATAGCATCACATGACTAGTGTCTAAGTTGTTAGTCTACTCAGGCTGCTGCAACACAAAAACGTGGACTAGGAGGCTTAAACAACACATATTGATTTCTCACAGTTCTGGAGGCTGGAAGTCTGAAATTAGGGTACCAGGATTGTTGGGTTCTGCTGAGAATCCTCTGCCTGGTTTACAGATGGCCATGTTTTTGCTGTGTCTTCACAGGTCAGAAGATAAAGAGGAAGCAAGCTTTCTAGTGTCTCTTCTTGTAAGGACACTAATCCCACTGATGAGGGCTCCACCCTCATGACTTAATCGCCCCCAAAGGCCATACCTCCTAGACCATCATACTGAAGGTTAGGATTTCAACATATGGACTTCGGAGGGACACAAACATTCAGTCCATAATGACCACCCACTGTAAGTAGACAGAACAACCCTATATATTTTTGTATTACCCACTTTTCTTGTCTCTTTATTTTTTTGTCAGTCATTATTTTAATTTTCTTCACACTTCTGTTGGTGTGCTATAATTTTTTGTGCTTCTATGGTATTTTTAATTTATTTTGGAATAAGGTAAGCTATGAATTAATGAAGAGAACTGAAAACTGATAATATGGAAAATTCTTTAAATTTGAAGAAAAGGTTTAATAAAGACATTATTGACCCAAGACCTATATTACATTTAGGGTACTCTTTAATGTTACTAAGAATGACAGATTTTCCAAATTTCTTCCTTTACTCTCATTTCAAACTACTAGCTTTTTCCTCCTTGTATCCCTTTGCAGAGTGTGTCCCCTTAGATTCCTAGGGCATAGCCTATGGACCTTAGAGAGATGGACCAATGGCAGGGAGACTGGAAGATAGACCTTCCCTCACGGATGCTCCAGAAGGTACGTCTACATGGCTGGGATGCTGGAGTTTTTGCTTCTGTAGGCTCTTTTAAGTCAAAGATGTTGTGTTTCTCCTGAGGCGTTTTTCTTTCCCTAACTTCTGAATTTGATTCTTAGTAAAAGAAAGAAAAAGAAACAATTGTTTGAAGGTCTGTGTATCAACTGAATGAAGTCAATCTGACAAGTCCAATACTTTGTAGGTGAATCCTTCATCTACCTTAAAAAGTGAGAGTAAAAGATGCTTGCCCAAGAAAAGAAGCTGAAATTTAATGCAACTAAAATTCAAATGTACA
Source organism: Hyperoodon ampullatus (assembly GCF_949752795.1). Taxonomy (NCBI): domain Eukaryota; kingdom Metazoa; phylum Chordata; class Mammalia; order Artiodactyla; family Ziphiidae; genus Hyperoodon; species Hyperoodon ampullatus. The sequence goes on along the minus strand of NC_136917.1, from coordinate 79,026,149 downwards.
GTCTTAAGTATTATATTTTAATATTATATTTTATTATATCACATATATATTTTATTATATATACTGTATTACAAATTTTAAATTATATTTTAATGTTCAAATTGGTGAGAGTTATTTTAGAAGAACAAACCAGGAGGATTCCAATTATAACCAGTGAGACCACCTGCCCCTATTCTCTCCACTTCCCTTAGCTGGGCCAAATAATCCCCACACATCAACTCAGCTCAGACTCAGACTTCAAGACGGATTCTCTTCCAAGAAAGGAGAGGATCCCAGGACACTCTATAACAATAGTACTGCCACAACCCCACGCTACTTTTGAGCCTAAGGTCTAGGGTAAGTAACTTTTTTTTGGCTCTATGCCCTTGGCTTAAATTTTCTCTCCACATCTCCTCTTAACAGGGGATTTGCATTTTCTTACTTTTGTCATGTTGCTGCAAATCCTCCCATGCCCAGAATCCTCTCTGTACTGGAGACCCCTCCCCAAGCTCAGTCACCGTGACTGACCTGCTTGCCAAGTTTACCCTGTAAGGTTTTCAAATATATTATGTGCAAATTTATGAATTTTCAAGAAAAGTATTTAGATCAAGGAAAATTGTATCTTCCTTTATTTTCCTTTTCCCATTCTGTTGTGCCAGAAAATAGTAAGTAACTTTTTGGTAAATTCAGTTATTAACTATTTAAACTTCAACTGTCAAGGTTTTTCCCTCTCTGCTTTCTCCCTAAGGTGATATTTAAATTCCAGGGTCTTCTGCACTGACATGAATTGTGGTAGGGAGTATTTGGGAGGGGGGATGAATTCTTCTGTTATGCTATTTTAAATAGTTCTTTTTTTTTTTTTTTTTGCGGTACGCGGGTCTCTCACTGTTGTGGCCTCTCTTGTTGCGGAGCACAGGCTCCGGATGCGCAGGCTCAGCGGCCATGGCTCACAGGCCCAGCCGCTCCGTGGCATGTAGGATCTTCCCGGACCGGGGCACGAACCCGTGTCCCCTGCATCGGCAGGCGAACTCTCAACCACTGCGCCACCAGGGAAGCCCTAAAGAGTTCTTGATAGGGTTACATGAGATGAAGTATGTGAACCACTAGCATCACTAGTCTGATGCATGAGAGATGCTACTGAAAGAGAAACTTACCTTTTTCTTAACTTCAGTTGTCATTCATTAGTATCTAAAGAAGCTTTTTTAAAAAAAATCCATTTCTGTATTCCTGATTCCACATGTAAATGGGTAGCTGCATCATTACTTTTAACTTCTTGAGAAGTGCTGAAAATTAATCTTTTGACAATCCTTCCTGACCCTTACTCAATCCTCCTGAAAGGAGGGACATCCCTAATGAGGATGACTGGAAAGAACCTCACTTCCATTAGTTCACGATTGTGGGTCAGGCAGTGACTGAGTTAGAGGTCACTTCTTGGACGAGGCTCTTCCCTTGGGTTTCTGTCCCCTCTCCTCCTCCCTATGTCATGGGTCGCAGTCAGGTCACTTCTCTGCTTCCCAACCCCTGCTTGTAACCAGGCAGGTTTCCCCTCCTTTGGAGGGAATTATACCTTTCTGAAAAGGTACAATCAATTCAACATGGAAGATGGTTCCAACAGCAGTACTCAATTCATCTTTACCAGTAATAATTATGATATATTTAGATCCTAGATTCGAATTGAGCTCTTTGTTCTGTAAAATATGATTTATCACTCCAAATTCTCTATCTCATTATGCATTTCTTATTGTTGTTGTTATTACCAATACTGTACCCTCATGGTAATTCAGGAAGTGAATTACTCACTAAAAACTTAGAAGGGAAAGCATAAAGAGAATAGAGTACACCTAAGAAACACTAAAACTTATTTTTTTTCCTGCTTTGCTGAGGGCTGTCTTCTGTGAGAAGATAAAGCATATTTTCTAATTCTTCGACGTGACAAAGTTCTAAGATAAGTCAGGCTGTTCCTGTCCAAAATTCCTATAAGTGAAATTTATAGCCTGAGTAGTTTATCCTGAGAACAGATTTCAGATAAACTCCCAGGCACAGAGACAAAGAGGAGAAAGAAAATGATGGCTGGGAAAATAGATGTCAGAGGATCACAGAGAGGAATGAAGTTGTCACACAGATAGTGGGTGGTAGCCACAAAGGGTCAGTAAGGCTTGAGGATGAGTGTGGGGCACACGAGGAAAAAATCATACCCTCCAGAGACCAGGAAAGGGGTAATGTTGGCAACTCCACTTGGAAGGAGAGGCAATAAGTTAGAGACTTAGCTCTGTGGGGAAACCGTATCAGAATGCAAGGTATGGGAAAAGATGGGTATCCAGAGACCTAAACCTTAGACTCATCTTTGATGTTCATGAGTTCCATCTGTGTCTAAATCATCATTTTTAAATCTTTAAACATAAGGAGATAGACACGATTATTTTTCAGGTTTTTTCCAGCTCTGACATTCAACAATTCTATGAAGAAGTTGGTACTATAAAATCTAAGTTGCCAGCTTTGACAATAGAGTGAAAGAGAGCCTTTAAATCTAAATAAACTGTCGAGGTAAAATAAAGTGAGAGCAAACAGTGTACCAATATGTCTCCTAAAATTCTCTTTCCTTGTGACAAGCAATGGCTGTTGTGAACTCAGCTCATCTATGTGAGTTGGGAAATGGTCAAAAAAGGAGAAAGGTCCAAGAGCTCCTCCAAGCCAAAAAAAAAAAAAAAAAAAAAGAACTCCAAGATATGGTTTTAGAAAATAAGGTACACTTTTCTTTAAAGGAAAATAGTGTCCCTAAAAAGGGAATCTAGACTTCTATTTAAAGGACAGCAAGAAAAAGAGGGGGGGCTGGAGGGTGGAGGTGCTATAATTGTTAGTTAACACAACAGTATCAGTGAACCTTTGTATGAGGTCCTGAAGCAACTATAAATCATGGAAAAGTGGTCAGTGGTCAGAGACAGCCAGGTTGTTTCTGAGGTAAATTTTTAACTCTCTCAGAAGTCTCAGAGTTTACAAAAACATTCACCAGATCATACTAGCAAAACAAAAATCTTCCACTCTAACTCCAGTTTCTCCTAGAATAGTTAAGCGCTGGAGCATATATTCACTTTTTCTAAGGTAAAAAGATTCTTCAGCAAATATCAAGAGATGCCTATTCAGAAGTTCTGCCGGGAATATTTACAGATTGAGCAGTTTGCCCCTTAACAAAAGAGAGAGACAGAGAGAGAGAGTTTCTCTGAACAGCAAAAGAAACGTTTGATTTGGCAGATCCTTGCTTCCTACATACCGATAGGTTTATCGTTAGAACCAAAAGCGATGCTATTCTAAAATTTGAAAGCTCTCAGGTTTAGTAGGCTGAGACTTTTTGCTCCCGACGCTGAGAGCTAAGAGATGACACCTGCACATTATCTCCATGCTGAAATGCAAATTCTTGTTTGGTATCTACCTCTGGCCCATGCTATTTAATTTTGCAACACACACACACACACACACACACACACACACACACACACACACACACACACACACACACACACACACACACACACACACACACACACACACACACACACACACACACACACACACACACACACACACACACACACACACACACACGAATAAAACCACAGAGTGTTGCATATCTGCTTCCTTTCCAGGCATGAAAGTCTAAGTGTCTCTGGCTAAAAAGCATTCAATTGTTACTTGCTTATGCATGAATTATAAAGCTACACATTGTAATTTGTCAGTAATTTAGTTACAAGGATAGGAAAAATACTTTCAGCCTGGATTAGCTACTCCACTTGGTTGCAGAGATCCACGGTGTGCCATCTGTAGTGAGGATCAAGCAGGGCTCAAAGGGCTATCTCCACTCCCTTTTGAAAGCATTCCTTGTTCAGAAGTCCCTTTCCTACAACTTATATAAAAACAGGCAGTTATTTAACTTGACTAAGTGTAGAATATTTTTATGGTTATTATTTTGAGCTCATTGCCAACTTTCACAAACATGCTCATTTACCAGAGATAATTACGTGTGATTTTCTCCTTTAATGAAAGATAAATAATTTGGCAGTCTTGCCTCACAAATTTTTCTACTTCAATACAATTCATTGTTTGGTGGGATGTCCTTTATTCTTGTACTACTTAGTGTGCAAAATGAGTTTGCTTTAAATCAATTGTGCTGCTTTTCTGTGAGGTGCTGCTGTTCACACCAGGTTTATAGAAGACCATTAAAAGCTGATATTACATTAGGTTTTGCTTGTAATGATGTAGCTCTTTGTTTACAACTTACATAATTCACTATGGGGCAAAGCTTCATCAAATTGGGACAAAAGGAATAGAAAGTGCCTTTCTAGGAATCTAAATAGAATGAACAAGCTTTGACTGGCTCTAGTTTTCATTATATTTCGTTGTATTAATGCAGAAGACATGTTCCCAGGCCTCAATTTGGAAAAGCAATGATTTGTTGTTTTATTATATGAGATGGGGTGTGTGTGTGTGTGTGTGTATTTAATATTTTTAAGGTAAAGCCCGTATAGGAAAAATTCAGGAATATATGGCTCCAACTTATTTGATAGTCCCTATCATAAACTCCCAATCAAATCTGAATCTAGACTAGATTCTCCAGACTAAAGAAACATTTGCATTTAGTCTCACTAGACATTGAACTAAAAGACAAAAATAATTCTAAACTCCAATCCATTTCCCTCTATAACAGTGGTGTTCGAAAGAACTTCCTGTGGTAGAAATATTGTGTGTGTGCCCTGTTCAATACGGCAGCCACCAGCCTCACCTGGCTATTGAGCACACGAAATAAAGTGAGTGTTACCAAACAACTGAATTTCCAAGATCATTGTTTTGATTGAAATTAATTTAAATTTAAATAGCAGTATGTTGCCAGTGACTATTGTATTATACAGCATAGCTTTATACTCATCAGTAGAGTAGGAGAAAGTCTACCAGTTTGCTCAACTCCAAGGGTTAGGGTTAGGGCTAGGGTTGGTTAGAGTTAGGGTTAGGGTTAGGGTTAGCATGCATCCTTGGGGCATGGCTCCTGAAGCTGTACATGCACAGTCTGCAGCCTTACGTGCTGCTCTGTGGAGGAGTTATATAATTAAATGGAAAGGGGAGGATGTCTCATATTCCTCCTCCATCAGGAAATGAGAGCCAAGTTAATTTGG